>NC_142803.1:24041441-24260196 GCF_049724085.1 Artemia sp. Qi Xiang Cuo | reverse complement strand
TGCTTAGTCAACTTCAATTTCAGCAATTGGATAGTATGTATCATGTTTGGGGGTCTGTCTCTTGGGTTCCTCTGCTCTGTACTGGGGGTCAGAGTTGGTGTTACTATTTCTCTCTAAGAGTGTTATAGATGTAGTTTAGAAATGTACTAATATGGGGCGTCCTCCTTGATGAATATAAGTTTCTGTGTTACTTCTATATGTCTGTTTATTCCTGTTCAATAACATAATGGACTGACGTGATTTTATTGATAGTAGGTGTTTATGAGTCACATTGTACTTTTGTATTGAGTGAGTCTCTTTTCTTGTAACTCTATATAATGAATGATATTGACAATATGCTTCTGCATATTTTTTGTTTCAAAGAATGTATTTTTCATATATGGAGTCTAATCATTAATTTTGATTTTTCATCAAATCCATGTCTAGGTGTCTTGTTTATACAATTATTCCCAGTCATTGAGTGTCTCTAGGCTTTGCATGGTTCTCAAATTGGAATTTACTTCTTGAATTTACATTGACCACGTTTCGAACAAGACACACAGTGTACACCCTTTTTGCATACGTTCTGCTGGGAGGACTTTGTCTGATGTGGACTCTGCCGACTATGTAGCCGTACTTAGCAAAAATCTCGACCAACTTAAGTCTGCACTGGAGACCCTCTCCTCCACTGCCTCCGTAGTTGGGCTGCAAATCAACTAGAAGAAAACGAAAATCATGCCCATAGAAAATACCGCATCGGTATCACCCTTAACTGTTGCGATCAACGGCCAATCTGTTGACGTGGTAAAGCAGTTCACTTATCTTGGATCAATTATCTCATCAAATGGCACACTTGACGCCAAAATCTCAGCCAGATCAGCCAAAGAAAACTTTGTATTCGGACGGCTCCTGAGAGCAGTCTTCCACAAACCGCAAATTAGTCGCCTTACAAAAGTCCGTATCAATAACGCCACAGTCTCATGCATCATGCTGCACTCTTCTGAGACATGGCCGATAACCCAGACACAACTAAGAAAGTTCGATTCCATCCAAACTAAACACCTGCGTCGAGTTGAAGGCTTCAAATGGTATGACAAGATCCACAAGACTGAGATCCTGTGGACCTTCAAGTTAGCGAAACTCTCCACCTCCTTAGAAGCTCGTTCTATTAGAGTGTACGGCCTCGTACTCCGCCTCCCCCCACCGCCCCCTGCAACTAGAATATCCTAATAAAATCCCTATTGTGTAATTACCAGTAATATCCGGAGTCGGATAACCATTGTTTATGTGTCTCTCCCTCCCCTACAATTCAACCGAACCCTCTACCAAAATGAGGCCACTTCACGCTCCAATGACCGTTCTTATTGGAGACGACTGAGAGCGCTTGCAAACAGTTTCATTTACACTTTAGTACATGCTGATCAAGAGATGTCATGCCGTCCGACAGTAATTTATTGATTAAGACTCTTTTCTCTTCTGCATATATGTTAAAATATCAACAATATATTATTTTCCTGTCCAAGGTTTATTGAGCATAGCTGGAGGTTCATAAGTAGTTTTGCTGCTGAAGTAAATCCATCTCTAGGTGTAGATCTGAGTCGTCCTGGAAAAATAAAATTGGCTGTGTTCTACTATCTGTCTGATTCTTCTATCCACCCGATTCGCAGACTATCCACTCGGTTTTGCCTCGGACTCTTTTATATTTCTTTATGCGTCCTTTGTTGAAATATCGAGAGTTGATAATTGAATGTTCCCCTCCTACGTGTTCTTGAACGAAAAACCACCCATGAAAATGTTCATTACTTAAATATAAGGCATCTTCAGTATGTTCCTGTAAACAATTCGTATTTGGAACTCTGTCAGTTAACATATTAGGTGATCCTCTGGCAATAACAAAAGGTTTGGCTGTGATTACATGTAATTTTTGACCCATTAAACAACAACAACAAGATGGCTAATAGAGAAAATAAATTTGTTTGTCCCGATATTGATTGCTATGTTACTACTCTCCAACCACGACAATAGGGTCATGGGATGGACTATTATAAAGCTCTTTCCCCAATGTCGGGTTATGGTCTTGGCAGTTGGTTTGCTAAGCTGTTTCGCTCTGCACTACCTCTGGCTAAAAAGCATATTGCTCCAGTTGCTGCGGATTTTGAATCCTCTATACTACACGATTAGAATTGATACCATCTACATTTATCATCTACATTTATTGATTTAAAAGTTGTGGTAAGGAAAAAGTCTGACAATCTAGCTCCCGCCGCTACCGATGGATTATCCTATGTAAATTGCCTACTACACAATTTGCTTAAACAAATATGTGTCTACATAAATGGAACATTGGTGAACACTCGTAACAATCTATCAAACTATGCAAGTTACATACAATTTATGTTGATGACTCCAAAGTCCTAGGCCTCGAATAAAGTGAGAGGTCTGGAGTTTGGCTCTGACTCTAGATCAAAGTGTGATACTCATGGTGAACCCACTTGGTCATTGAGCTAGGAGTATCATTTAGTTGGTAGACTCAATCATAAAATATTCACATATCTCAATGGATGCCCCCAATGTTAAAATTGACAAAGTTACAACTCGCTCCGTCCAATTTCATTTTGAGAAAAACACTTGATTCATCACTCGGTGCAAATGTCAATCTCACCTCGGCGATACTTCATGTAAGAAAAGAACATGTTATAAGCTCTGTTGCTTTGGCAATTTAAAAACTATGAGCCTATGAAAAGAATATTAACCGGCTCGTTCATCACACACGCACCAGTTATAGATAGCGGGTCACAGATTCAAGTACCTACTCTTATTATTCATGTATCTATGTTTAAAGTAATTCGTAAATTGATTTTTCTCTTGTAAATAGTTTCAGTGCCCTATTTTCTAGGACACGTTATCCATCTGACGTTGAAATCTTGTACTTTCATCTAGGGTAGTGTCAATAAATGAAATTACACTCTTCAAGTTATCAAGGTATAAATCCTCTAGTACGCTATATTAATTTTCAATGCAATCCCTGGATCGAGATTCTCAACTATATAAAAATGTTATAACTGACACAATGTTTGCAAAAAGTCATGGTATCATTGTTTTGGACTTGTCTGGTACTCAAGATCTGATTATTGTCCAAACGGGCACTGTACGTTTAGAGCGTACTTTTACCAAATTATTGATGGAGAGTGTAACATTAATTTCAAAACATTATGATTGTAAAATTGTAAATGTAATAATTATTTTCCAATTGATCACACTTATCAAAGTGGAAATTGGAGTATATATAGTGTTGCCCCCCGGGCGTGGAAGAATTTACTAAATAGAATATTTCAAATTTACTAAATCGCATCTGTTTTTACTAGATGATGAAAAAAAAGTTTTAAACTGCGACTAACGTCACACGTGTACCATCACGCATCGACTTTTACTATAGGAGGATAATCAATAGGATTTTCACAGTCTTATGTCCTTTATTCTTCTTTTTTCCTCTTTTCTTCTTTTCTCTGTCTGTTCCTCTTTTCTTTCGTTTTCATATTATGATTGAAAATCCCGGAAACCTTCAAGTTCAAATATTTTTTTTTATTATTTGGATGTACTACTGAATAGGCTTCATAATTCAGATGCGGTGTATCCAAGACGTCAAACAATAGTCTGAATTCTTTGATTATGGAAATACTGCTGTTATAGTAAGTCTTTAAATTGCTAAATTTTTTATGGTAATAAAATTCATATATATTTAAAAAGTAAAAAACAATCAACACAGAAAAACAGCTACAACTCATCGTCACGAAGCACTTCAGGCAATTGAGATCTTAGAATGCGAGGTTTGTTTGAAAGTGATGGCTTTTGAAATTTGTCCCCCAGTTTCTGTTTTTACGTTTGAAATCTAAACCCTTTCAATTTTGCCTTTTTTAACAGGAAATTTGACAGTTTTAAAACGCTAGTTTGGATGTTATTTAAATAAGGTATAAGCTGCTTACAAAGATTTCTGGCAAATTTTAAAGAAACTACTTTTTGAGTTTTTTTTACTTATTTTGTCTTTATCCTCTCTAGTTCTTCTTAAATTTACTCAATAAAATAAAAACTCGCGATCACTTCAAAATGGAAATGAAGTACTTGGCTACCGGGTTAGTTTTTAAATTATGTAAATTACAAAGTGCTCCTCAAATTGGGCTAGGGCTGCCAAGAAAAAGAAAACTTATATAACATACAATAATTAGTTTAAAAAATACCATTTTGTCAAAAGTCTTCATGTCAGGCAAATCATACAAATTGAAAAAAAGACAACAATATATAGTCACAATTAAAAAAAAGTCGCCTTAAAAGTCTTTAATCGTTCTCGGTCTCATCCGAAATTAAAGTATCCACTAGTGTCGAATTCTGACTGAAGGGATCTACTTGTCTTTCATTTCTTGGTAGCCCGAGTCAAATCGCTGGGGATTACCCAGTCATGTACTCCACTTGACGACCTGAGAACAAGTTGCTTTGTTTTCATCAGGGAGGAAGCACTCGAGAAATTTAGCCTATTCCGGTTTTTGGTTTTGATCACCCACAAAATCGAGAACTGTCTTTCTGCTCCAGAACTTGAATGGGGCAAGCTGCAGAGAGTCAGAAAGAACTTGGGCAAGTATGGAAAAAGTACGTTTCCAGTATCGTCTTTAAAAAGGGACAAAGCTAACTACCACAGTTCGCAGCTGTTATGAGAGTGGGAAAATTTTCTGAATACAAATTGAACCGGCATACCAGTCCTAATTTTAAATATTTTGCCTTTTAAAGCGAGTATCAAGAAGAAGCCAAGAGAAAAGTGGAGATTTTTAAGTGCTAGGGTTGACGCGAAATCGGAAAAATGAGAGCAATAGGCCTCTTCAAAACAGGAATTACAATCCTTAATTTGTATAGCACATCCTCTATGCAATTTACACCGATTGCATAAGCTACACTTTTCATTATAGTCATCAACTGTAGTGCAGTTCTCACATGATGACCAGTTGCCCATTGTATATAAACATGGTGAACATGTGTAGAACATTTTTTTAATGTTATCCGTCTCACGGCAAAAAAAACTGACTCAAGATCAATAAAATGACGTTCGTCGAGAGTTATGATGAGTACTCGAGTGACTTCACAACTACTTATTCTAATAAGTTATTGTTGTCTTAAAAAATTGCATTATTAAATTAAATTTTGGGTCGTTGTTAAAAGCAAAACAACAATGTCATTTTGTTTTGTTTCAAATAATGCATCAATAAATTGAGTAAATGCGTTCGGTACACAGCGTAAAAGCATCATACAATAGGACAAAGATTGAGAATCGTCTTAAATTATAATTTAACTTTTTTTTATGAGAATTTTTTTTTTCACAATGTTAAAATTTTAAAATCAAAATTAATATTAAAAAAATTTTACGATTTTAAAATAGTCCTTAAAATCTTACGTTTCTCTTATTCATCCATTTTTGTTCTTGACACTCCCACGTCCATCTCAAGACTAAACTAATAATTGCTAGTTTTTGCTTTGTGTAAACTCCCAACGCCTATTGGTCGCCCCAATAGAGAGAGGGGAGTAAACTATAAAGTATCTAAATCCCAAACGAGTATATAAACAAAACAAATAATTATAAAACACTATTGTTGACAGAAATGTAATAAAAGAATACATTTTCACTTTCTTCTCATTATGTGAGTTAATCCATTTTCCTCAATGTGCTTCATGAGAGCATTCAATCCATGTTCTCGTCTCAATATATATGCATTATATTCACTCTTGCGGTGAATCCTAGTTGTGCATCTGACTCGAATTTACTCAATGATATAACATATTGACCAAACATGTCATCCCGCTCAAATATTAGTCGGAAATCCTCTAACTTTCAACCGCTACGTTTAGAGTTATTGTCTTAATAAGATCTCTTTCAACTCTTTCATTGTTACCTATTGTAAATTAAATCATTTTTAAAATATTTTATTTTTTTTTTTTCAACTTTAATAAATGTTAAAATAATCAAGTGAAGTGTTAGATATGAGATAATAAATACGTAAAAATCAAAATTTTATATAAATTATTAATTTATAACTAGGCCATCTCTGACTGGTGTAACGGGTAGTGAACAGTTCCAGATTGGTGTACTTGAGAGAAGAATGTCCGCTTGAAACGATTTACTATGGCTGCGCTCAGAGTAATAGCGATCTATCGCTGAGAATAATTGTTTTTCTGTAACTGGTAAATCTAGTAGAGTATGTGTGTCGCTTAGACAGAGTAGATAAGGTAGTGGTAACTTCAATATTTCTGTGCGTACTTTGTTTAGGGGTGCGATTGTAGAGATTGGGAGGATTTTTTATTTTGTGTTTAATTTATTTTTTTTTGCAACTCTTATTTTTAGAGGTGGGGGAAGGGCTGCGCTTGGCCCCCACCCCCCAATCGGGGGGGGGGGGGTCCCTGGACTCTTTAAATGAAAAAAACAAAACAACTACTGTCCGATAAAGATTATTAAAAAAAATAAAATTAAAAGTTAAAAATTACTTCTTCTGCTATTAATATGCAGTTTATTAATTAAAAAAAAATTGACTTTTTTGAAACTATATGGAACTAATTAAAAAAACTATGACCCTCACGTACGTCAAGAATACTGATTATAAATTATTCAGGTCGGATTGATGGTCTTGAGTTGACTCTTTCAGAATGTGTGGACGGTGAGGGTGAAGTACCCGACGGTGCTCTCTGTATACTGCCACTGTTGATCCTACAACTATTTATACTACGCAATCTCAGAGTAATAAGTCGAAGCTTATAATTAAAAGTTAGGCAGATCTTGAACTGAATCAAAACTATCTCTGATCTTGTTGATTTTCAAAAAGTTGACAAATCAATAACTCAAGAAATACTTAAGTTAATAAGATAAACATGAAATTGTAAGTTGTGGCATAGTTAGAACTAGTCAGAAGGCACTATGTGCATACTATTAATAGTACCACTCTAGTTATTGTAACTCATGACGCTAAGGGTATTAAGGTGAAACTTATAAGGAATTTTTAGGGGGAGTTTCAATTAAACGAAAAAACTATATGTATGCTGGTTTTCAAAAGGGTACATATGAGTAAAAAGGGGAGCTCGACTTCCACGATTCACCCTTGCTGAAATCTACAATTTAGTTCAATGCTGACGGGGCTCCAAGAACTTGAATCCCAGGTAGACCACATTGTTAATCGTCGTGGGTAACTGACCTAAATTTACAAAGGTCGAGTTATTGATGTTGTTGTGTTGGCCACGTGCATGCTCGGGGCGACTTTTAAGATTCAATGACCTCAATTCCCCTTTCGTGAATCAATAATTCCCCTTAGAAACAACAAATTAATTCCCCTTTCTTGACAAATCAATCAACCATGACATCATCTGTCAGACATTAAAAAACGTCGCCCAGAAACAATTCTCCAGGAATAGACCCAAGACATTAATAAAATTCGCCCCGGAAACAATTCTACTGGTCGAACTCCAAAGATATTAATAAACTTCGCCATGGAAACAATTCTCCAAGAAACATCTTAGCGATGAAGAGATTTACGCGTGAAAGGGTTCCCCAGTAATTTGAAATGTGACATCACAGGTATGAAAAAAACAAAATGGACACGAATATATTACGTGGAGGATTTTTTTGGGATAAAGCGATTTAGTCATTTTATTAAATTATTTCGGCGAAACAGTTAGAGACATTTTAAAAGATGATTTTAGAAGATGTTTTAGAAAAGGATTTGAGGGTGAAACTCTGTGGTCGTTATAATACACAAGTTCCATTTGAACAGTGTCGTGAGGTCCCTACCCCAAAACCCAAAGGCTCCGATCCCCCTACCCCAACCCCGAAGGAAGCCCCCCGTCCTCCCAGGTACCCCCGGCTCTTCAAGGACCACCAGGCCCTCAAGGGCCCTCCAGACCCCCCAATGCCCTCCCCCGCACCCCAAACGACCCCCGGAGCCACCATTTTTTATTACTTTTTAATGCACTATCTTTTCAGAACAAGTTCCTTTTATTAATGTAATTCCTTAACCTATTTTTACAAGTCGAAGTACCCATAATTTTCACCCACAACTTTACTTTACAGCTTTTTGGATACATCAACACCAAGAAATAGATTTCAAAAGACATTTCAGAGAAAGTTCATTTCTTAATGCTCCCTTTTAAACCCATTTTCCAACGTGAAGTACCTGTCCTTTTCACCCACAACTTTACTTTATAGCTTTTTGGAGAACTCAACACCAAAAAGTAACTTTCAAAAGACATTTCAGAGCAATGTAATTACTTTATGTCCCTACTAAACCTATTTTAAAATTTGGAGTACCAATCATTTTCACCCACAAATATACTTTAAAGATTTTTGGATATCTCAAAAACAATAAATAAATTTAAAAATACATTTCACAGCAAGTTCATTTCTGAATATACATACTAAACCAATGTTACAAGTTGAATTACAAATAATTTTCTCCCAAAACTTTAATTTACAGCTTTTTGGATACCTCAACAACATGAAATTCATTTCAAGAAGCATTTCAGCTCACCTTCTTTTCTTAGTGACCGTCCTAAACCCATTTTACAACTTGAAGTACCTGTCCTTTTTACCCACAACTTTACTATACTGCTTTTTTCAATGCTCCATCAATAATCAATACTTTTCAAAGTCATTTCGGAACAATTTGTTTTATTAATGTCCCTCCTAAACCCATTTTACAAGTTAAAGTACCCATCCTTTACACCCACAACTTTACAGCTTTTTGAATGCTCCAACATCAAGCAATACTTTTCAAAGGGCATTTCGCAACAAGTTCTTTTCTTAATTTCCATCCTAAACCCATTTAACAATTTTAATTTCCCATCCTTTTCAACCACAACTTTATTTTACAGCTTTTTGAATGTCCAACACCAAGCAAAACTTTTCAAAAGGCAGTTCAGAACAAGTTATGTTCTTAATTTCCCTCCTTAACCCATTTTAAAAGTTGAAGTACCAATCCTTTTCACCCACAACTGTACTTTACAGCTTTTTTAATGACCTACCACCTGTAAATACTTTTAAATTCCAATTCAGAGCTAGTTCATTTCATATTTTCCTTCATAAAACCATTTTACAAATTGAAGTACACATCAAGATCACCCACACCTTCGGTATAGGTCAGAGTTTGAAGTTTTACATTAGAGACTTAGCTTAGAGTGTTAGTTTGGTTTAGTTTTAGTTAAAAGTTTAGAGTTTTTAGCTTAGAGTCTTAGCTTATAGTTTATGTTAGAGTTTTTTTTTGGTTTAGTTTTATTTAAGATTTTAGAGTTTTTATATTATAGTCTTATATTATAGTTTTATTTATAGCTATAATTTATTTTATTTAAAGTTAATAATTTATATTTTTATATTATATTAATATATTATATTTTTAATTAAATTTATAGTTTTGTTAAGTTCTAGTTAAGAGTTTCGAGGTTTACCTTAGAGTCTTATCTTAGATTTTTTCTTAGTTTTATAGGTTAGTATATTATTAGTTAATAGTTCTGATTTTTAACTTATATTCTTAGTTTATAGTTTTAGTTCGATTTAAATTCTATTTTATTTAAATTTGATACTTTATAGTTTTATATTATAGTAATAAATTAGAGTTTTACTTAAATTTTTATTTTTTATAATTTTTAGTCCATAGTTTAGAGTTTAATCTTAGAGTCTTTACATATTTTTTTTTATAGAGTTGTCGCTTAGTTTAATTTCTTTTAAGAGTTTTATGTTTTAAATTTGAGTTTCAGTGTGAGTTCTATTTGAGTTTAGTTTTAGTTAATAGTTTGGTGTTTTACCTTTGAGTCCTATCTTAGATTTTTAGTTAGAGTTCTAGTTTATTTCATTTTTAGTTACGATTTTAGAATTTTATATTATATTATTATCTTATATTTTTTGTTATATTTCTAGTTTAGTTTAGTTTTAGTTAATATTTTATATTTTTAATATTATATTCTTAGATTAGAGTTTTCGTTTCATTTATATTTTAGTTTATTTTTAGTTAAGATTTTAGTTTTTTATATTATATTCTGATCTAAGTTTTTGTTAGAGTTTTATTTTATTTTATTTTTTTTTTATAGTTTTTATTTTTATAATATAGTAATATATTATATATTTATTTATATTTATATTATATTTTATTTCTATTTTATATTTGCTTTTAGTAAAATTTATTATTATATTTTATTTTTATGGCTTTGTTTTGGTGTTTTTTTTAGTATATATTTTTAGATTGTAGTCATATTATATTTTTTTTTATATTTATTTATTATTTTATTTAGATTTAATAGTTTGGTATTTTTCATTAGAGTCTTTTTTGGTATTTGTATTTATTTATCGTTGTTATTTATAATTATTATATGATTATTTAATCTTATAGTTTTATTTTATAGTTATAGGGTAGTTTATTTCTATTTAAGACTTTAGAGTTTTTATACGATATTACTATATTATATTTTTTTTTTTATTTATATTTTTTTTGAGTTTATTTTTAGTTAAGATTTTATAGTTTAAGATTAGAGTCTTAGCTTAGAGTTTTTGTTAGACTTTAAGTTTACTTTAATAATATTTAGTATTTTGTAGTTTTATATTATATTCTTAGCTGAGAGTTTTTGTTATAGTTCTAGTTTATTTTAGTTAAGAGTCTAGATTTTTTACATGTGAGTATTATATTTGATTTTGTTTGTAATTTATATTCTAGTTTATTTATGTTTAATATGTTATAGTTTAGATTATATTTTTATATTATAATTTTCTTTTAATTTTAATTTTAGTTTAGTAATAGTTCATATTTTATATTTTTATATTATATTTCTTATTATTTTTATATGTTATTTTCTTTAATATTTTATAGTTTTATACTATAGTCTCATATTATATTGTTAGTTTAGTTTTAGTTAATAGCTTAGAGTTTTTTAGCTTACAGTATTAGCTTAGATTTTTAGTTAGAGTTCTTTTTTAGTTTAGTTTTAGTTAAGAGAAGATAGTTGTAAAATATAGTCTGATATTAGAGTTCTAATTAGAGTTTAATTTTATTTACATTTAATAGTATCTAGTTACATATAATAGTCATGTATTATAGTTTAAATTAAATATTTATTTTATTTAAGTTTCAGCTAAGAGTTTCGAGTTTTACATTAGAGTCTTACCTTAGAGTTTTGTTAGAGTTCTTGTTTAGTTTAGTTTTAGTTAAGAGTTTAGAGTTTTTTAGCTTAGAGTCTTAGCTTAGAGTTTTTGTTAGAGTTCTTGTTTAGTTTAGTTATAGTTAAGAATCTAGAGTTTTAGCTTAGAGTCATAGCTTAGAGTTTTAGATAAAGTTATACTTTAGTAAAGTTATAGTTAAGAGTTTAGAGTTTTACCTTAGAGTCATAGCTTAGAGTTTTTGTTAGAGTTCTAGTTCAGTTTAGTTTTAGTTGAGAGTTTAGAGTTTTAGATTTGAGTCTTAGCTTATAGTTTGTGTTAGAGTTCTAGTTTAGTTTAGATATAGTTAAGAGTCTCGAGTTTTTAGCTTAGAGTCTTAGCTTAGAATTTATATTAGAGTTATAGTTTAGTTTACTTCTAGTTAAGAGTTTAGAGTTTTAACTTAAGGTCTTAGCTTATAGTTTGTGTTAGAGTTCTAGTTTATTTTAGTAATAGTTAAGAGTTTAGAGTTTTAGCTTAGAGTCTTAGCTTAGAGTTTTTGTTAGAGTTCTAGTTTAGTTTAGTTTTAGTCAAGAGTTTAGAGTTTTAGCTTAGAGTCTTCGCTTAGAGTTTTAGTTAGAGTTCAAGTTTAGTTTAGTTATAGTTAAGAGTTTAGAGTTTTAGCTTAGAGTCTTAGCTTAGAGTTCTATTTAGAGTTGAAGTTTAGTTAAGTTTTAGTTAAGAGTTTAGAGTTTTAGCTTAGAGTCTTACCTTAGAGTTTTTGTTAGAGTTCTTGTTTAGTTTAGTTTTAGTTAAGAATTTAGAGTTTTACCTTAGAGTCTGAGCTTAGTTTTTTAGTTAGATTTCTAGTTTAGTGTATTTATATTTTAGAATTGAGATTTTGATCTAAGTCAGAGATTATAGTTTTATTTAAACTAGTAGTTAATAGTTTAGATTTTTAAATTATAGTCATATATTATAGATTTATTTAGAGTTCTCGTTAAGGTTAGTTTTAGTTAAGAGTTTATAGTTTTAGATTAGAGTATTAGCTTAGAGTTTGTGTTAGAGTTATAGTTTAGTTTAGTTATAGTTAAGAGTCTCGAGTTTTTAGATTATATTATTAGATTAGATTTTATTTTATCGTTATATTTTAGTTTACTTATAGTTAAGGGTTTAGAGTTTTATATTTTAGTATTAGATTATATTTTTTTTTATATTTATAGTTTAGTTTTTTAATTTTTAATATTTTATATTTATATCTTATAGTCTAATATTTTATTTCTATTTTAGTTTATATTTATTTAATATTTTATATTTTTATATTATATTATTATATTAGATTTTTTGTTAATTTTTTTTATTATTGTATTTATATTTAATATTTTATAGCTTTATATTAGAGTCTTAGCTTAGAGTTTTTTGTTAAAGTTTAGTTTTACTTAAGAGTTTAGAGTTTTAGCTTAGAGTCTTGGCTTAGAGTTTTAGTTTAGCTCAGTTTTAGTTAAGAGTTTAGTGTTTTTAGCTTAGAGTCTTAGTTTAGTGTTTTGTTGAAGTTATAGTTCAGTTTACTTTTAGTTTAGAGTTTAGAATTTTAGCTGAGTCTTAGACTTAGAGTTTTAATGATATTTCTATTTTAATTGATTTTTAGTTAAGATTTGAGAATTTTAGCTTAGAGTCTTATATTAGTTTTATTTATAGTTATATTTTAGTTTAGTTTTTGTTAATAGTTTATAGTTCTTCCATAGAGTATTATATTAGAGTTTTAGTTAGATCTATGGTTCAGTTTGTTTAAAGATAAGAGTTTATAGTTTTTGCCTATAGTCATATCTTATATATTTACTTAAAGTTCTTGTTTTGTTAACTTTTAGTTAAAACTTTAGAGTTTTTGCTTAGAGTCACGGATTAGAGTTTTTGTTATTGTTCTAGTTTAGTTTAGTTTAGGTAAGAGTTTAGAATTTTACATTAGAGACTTATCTTAGAGTTTTTGTTATAGTTCTAGTTTATTTTAATTTTAGTTAAGAATTTTATGTTTTAACTTTGAGTTTAAGTTAGAGTTCTAGTTTAGTTTAGTTAAGAGTTTAGAGTTTTAGCTTAGAGTCTTAGCTTAGAGTTTTTGTTAGAGTTGAAGTTTAGTTTAGTTAATAGTTAAGAGTTTAGAGTTTTAGCTTAGAGTCTTAGCTTAGAGTTTTTGTTAGAGTTCTAGTTTAGTTTAGTTTTAGTTAAGAGTTTAGAGTTTTTAGCTTAGAATCTTAGCTTAGAGTTTTTGTTGAATTTAGTTTTAGTTAAGAGTTTAGAATTTTAATTTAGAGTCTTACCTTAGAGTTTTTTTTAGAGTTGAAGTTTAGTTTAGTAATAGTTAAGAGTTTAGAGTTTTAGATTAGAATCTTAACTTATTGTTTTTGGTTAGTTTAGTTTTAGTTCATAGCGTAGTGTTTTTATCTTAGAGCCCTCGTTTGGATTATAAGCTGGAGTTATAGTTTAGTTTAGTTTTAGTTAATAGTTTAGAGTTTTTTTTATATTAGAGTCTTATCTTATAGTTTTTGTTAGAGATATAGTTTAGTTATGAGTTTTAGCTTAGACTTAGAGTTTTATTAGAGTTTT
The DNA here is from genome assembly GCF_049724085.1 of Artemia sp. Qi Xiang Cuo. NCBI lineage: Eukaryota > Metazoa > Arthropoda > Branchiopoda > Anostraca > Artemiidae > Artemia > Artemia sp. Qi Xiang Cuo. Next base: position 24,246,473 of record NC_142803.1, on the reverse strand, counting down.
AGTTTAGTTTAGTTTTAGTTGGAGTCTTAGCTTTGAGCTTTAGTTAAAGTTATAGTTTAGTTTAGTTTTAGTTAAGAGTTTAGAATTTTTAGCTTAGAGTCTTAGCTTAGAGTTTTAGTTAGAGTTCTAGTTTAGTTTAGTTACAGTTAATAATTTAGAATTTTATCTTAGAGTTATAGCTTAAAGTTTTTGTTAGAGTTTTAGTTTAGTAGTTTAGTTAAGAGTTTAGAGTTTTAACTTAGAGTCTTAGCTTAGAGTTTTAGTTAGAGTTGTAGTTTAGTTTAGTTTTAGTTAAGAATTTAGAGTTTTTAGCTTAGAGTCTTAGCTTAGAGTTTTTGTTAGAGTTCTAGTTTAGTTTAGTTATAGTTAAGAGTTTAGAGTTTTATCTTAGAGTCTTAGCTTAGAGTTTTTGTTGAGAGTTGTAGTTTAGTTTAGTCATAGTTAATAGTTTAGAGTTTTAGCTTAGAGTCTTAGCTTAGAGTTTTACTTAGAGTTCTAGTTTAGTTTAGTTATAGTTAAGAGTTTAGAGTTTTAGCATAGAGTCTTAGCTTAGAGTTTTTGTTAGAAGTTCTAGTTTAGTTTTAGTTAAGAGTTTAGAGTTTTACCTTAGAGTCTTAGCTTAGAGTTTTACTTAGAGTCTGAAGTTTAGTTTAGTTATAGTTAAGGGTTTAGATTTTTATCTTGGAGTCTTAGCTTGAAGTTTTAGTTAGAGTTCTAGCTTAGTTTAGTTATAGTTTTGTTGAAGTTGAAGTTTAGTTTAGTCATAGTTAAGAATTTAGAGTTTTTAGCTTAGATTTTTACGTAGAGTTTTATTTTAGTGTAGTTTTAGTTAATAGTTTAGAAGTTTTGTCTTAGAGTCTTAGCTTAGAGTTTTTGTTGAGAGTTCTAGTTTAGTTTAGTTATAGTTAAGAGTCTCAGTTTTACCTTAGAGTCTTAGCTTAGAGTTTCTACTTAGAGTTGTAGTTTAGTTTAGTTAGAGTTAAGAGTTTAGAGTTTTAGCTTAGAGTCTTAGCTTAGAGTTTTAGTTAGAGTTCTAGCTTAGTTTAGTTATAGTTAAGAGTTTAGAGTTTTAGCTTAGAGTCTTAGCTTAGAGTTTTTGTTAGAGTTCTAGTTTAGTGTAGTTATAGTTAAGAGTTTGGTGTTTTACCTTAGAGACTTAGCTTAGAGTTTTAGAGTTTAGTTTAGAGTTTTAGCTTAGATTCTTAGCTTAGAGTTTTAGTTAGAGTTCTAGTTTAGTTTAGTTTTAGTTAAGAGTTTAGAGTTTTACCATAGAGTCTTAGCTTTGAGTTCTAGTTAGAGTTGAAGTTTAGTTAAGTTTAGTAAGTTAAGAGTTTAGAGTTTTAGCTTAGAGTCTTACCTTAGAGTTTTAGTTAGAGTTCTAGTTTAGTTTTAGTTAGAGAGTTTAGAGTTTTACCTTAGAGTCTTAGGCTTAGAGGTTATTAGTTAGAGTTCTAGTTTAGGTTAAGTTAGTAGTTAAGAGTTTAGAGTTTTACGCTTAGAGTCATAGGCTTAGAGTTAGGTTAGGTTAGCTAGTATCTAGTTCATGTTTAAGTTATGTCAGTTAAGAGTTTTAGCTTAGAGTCTTAGCTTATAGTTTGTGTTAGAGTTCTAGTTTATTTTAGTTATAGTTAAGAGTCTCGAGTTTTTAGCTTAGAGTCTTAGCTTAGAGTTTTTGTTAGAGTTCTAGTTTAGTTTAGCTCTAGTTAAGAGTTTAGAGTTTTACCCTGGAGTCTTAACTTAGAGTTTTAGTTTGATTTGTAGTTCAGCATAGGATCAATTAAGAGTTTAGAATTTTACCCGGAAGTAAGTGCCGAGAGATTTTGTTAGAACTCTAGTTTAGTTTTAGCTAAGAGTTCGGAGTTTTAGCTATGAGTCTTATATGAGTGTTTTTGTTAGGTTTGTATCTTGATATATTTTTAGTTAAGTGTTTAGAGTTTTATCTTAGAGTCATAGCTTAGGGTTTTAGTTATAGTTATAGTTTAGTAAAGTTATAGTTAAGAGTTTAGAGTTTTACCTTAGAGTCATAGCTTAGAGTTTTAGTTAGAGTTCAAGTTTATTTTAGTTATAGCTAAGAATTTATATTTTTAGTTTAGAGTCATAGCTTAGAGTTTTAGTTAAAGTTATAGTTTAGTAAATTTATAGTTAAGAGTTTAGAGTTTTACCTTAGTGTCATAGATTAGATTTTTTGTTAGATTTCTAGTTCATTTTAGTTTTAGTTCATAGTTTAGAGTTTTATCTTAGAGTCTTAGCTAATAGTTTGTGTTAGAGTTCTAGTTTAGTTTAGTTTTAGTTAAGAGTCTCGAGTTTTCAGCGTAGAGTCTTAGCTTAGAGTTTCTGTTAGAGTTCTAGTTTAGTTTACTTCTTGTTAAGAGTGTAGAGTTTTAGCTTAGAGTATTAGATTCTAGTTTGTGTTAGACTTCTAATTTACTTTAGTTGTAGTTAAGAGTTTTATATTAGAGTGTTAGCTTAGAGTTTTTGTTAGAGTTGTAGTTTAGTTTAGTTTTAGTTAAGAGTTTAGAGTTTTAGCCTAGATTCTTAGCTTAGAGTTTTTGTTAGAGTTCTAGTTTTGTTTAGATTTAGTTAAGAGCTTAGAGTTTTACCATAGAGTCTTAGCTTGGAGTTCTAGTTAGAGTTGAAGTTTAGTTAAGTTTTAGTTAAGAGTTTGGATTTTTATTTAAGAGTGTTAGATTTGAGTTTTTGTTAGAGTTCTAGTTTAGTTTTAGTTAAAAGTTTAGAGTTTTAACTTAGAGTCTTAGCTTAGACTTTTAGTTAGAGTTCTAGTTTATTTTAGTTATAGTTAAGACTTTAGAGTTTTAGATTAGAGTCATAGCTTAGAGTTTTAGTTATAGTTTTAGTTTAGTAAAGTTATAGTTAAGAGTTTAGAGTTTTACCTTAGAGTCATAGCTTAGAGTTTTAGTTAGAGTTCTAGTTCAGTTGAGTTTTAGTTTAGAGTTTTAACTTAGAGTCTTAGCTTATAGTTTGTGTTAGAGTTCTAGTTTAGTTTAGTTATAGTTGAGAGTATCGAGTTTTTAGCTTAGAGTCTTAGATTATAGTTTTTTTTAGAGTTCTATTTAAGTTTACTTATATTTAAGAGTTTAGAGTTTTAGCTTAGAGTCTTAGCTTATAGTTTGTGTTATATTTCTAGTTTAGTTTAGTAATAGTTAAGAGTTAAGAGTTTTAGCTTAGAGTCTTAGCTTAGAGTTTTTGTTAGAGTTCTAGTTTGTTTTAGTTAAGAGTTTAGAGTTTTACCTTAGAGTCTTAGCTTAGAGTTTTAGTTAGAGATCTAGTTTAGTTTAGTTATATATAAGAATTTAGATTTTTTGCTTAGAGTCATAGCTTAGAGTTTTAGTTAAAGTTATAGTTTAGTAAAGTTATAGTTCAGAGTTTAGAGTTTTACCTTAGAGTCATTGCTTAGAGTTTTAGTTAGAGTTCTAGTTCAGTTTAGTTTTAGTTAAGAGTTTAGAGTTTTAGATTTGGGTCTTAGCTTATAGCTTTTGTTAGAGTTCTAGTTTAGTTTAGATATAGTTAAGAGTCTCGAGTTTTCAGCTTAGAGTCTTAGCTTAGAGTTCTAGTTTAGTTTACTTCTAGTTAAGAGTTTAGAGTTTTAGCTTAGAGTGTTAGCTTATAGTTTTTGTTAGAGTTCTAGTTTAGTTTAGTAATAGTTAATAGTTTAGAGTTTTAGCTTAGAGACTTAGCTTAGAGTTTTTGTTAGAGTTCTAGTTTAGTTTAATTATAGTTAAGAGTTTTGTGTTTTACCTTAGAGACTTAGCTTAGAGTTTTAGTTTAGTTTAGTTTTAGTTAAGAGTTTAGAGTTTTAGCTTAGAGTCTTATCTTAGAGTTTTTGTTAGAGTTCTAGTTTAGTTTAGTTTTAGTTAAGAGTTTACAGTTTTTAGATTATAGTCTTAGTTTAGAGTTTTTTTTATAATTTCTATTTTATTTTATATTTTTATCTTAGAATTAGATTTTTAATTAGATTTATAGTTTAGTTTAGTTTTAGTTAAAAGTTTAGAGTTTTAGCTTAGAGTCTTAGCTTAGAGTTTGTGTTAGAGTTCTAGTTTGGTTTAGTTTCAGTCAAGAGTTTAGAGTTTTAGATTCGAGTCATTTCTTAGAGTTTTTTTTATATCTATATTTTATTTTAGTTATATTTAATAGTTTTGAGTTTTAACTTAGATACTTTTCTTAGAGTTTTAGTTTAGTTTAGTTTTACTTAAGAGTTTAGAGTTTTAGCTTAGAGTCTTAGCTTAGAGTTTTGGTTAGAGTTCCAGTTTAGTTTAGTCATAGTTAAGAGTTTGGTGTTTAACCTTAGAGACTTAGCTTAGAGTTTTAGTTTAGTTTAGTTTTAGTTAAGAGTTTAGAGTTTTAGCTTAGAGTCTTATCTTAGAGTTTTTGTTAGAGTTCTAGTTTAGTTTAGTTTTAGTTAAGAGTTTAGAGTTTTTAGCTTAGAGTCTTAGTTTAGAGTTTTTTTGTTGAAGTTCTAGTTTAGTTATGAGTTTTAGCTTAGACTTAGAGTTTTAATTAGAGTTCTAGTTTAGTTTAGTTTTAGTTAAGAGTTTAGAGTTTTTAGCTTAGAGTCTTTGCTTAGTTTTATTTAGAGTTCTAGTTTAATTTAGTTTTAGCTAAGAGTTTAGAGTTTTAGCTTAGTGTCTTAGCTTAGAGTTTTTGTTAGAGTTAAATTTTAGTTTAGTTACAGTTAAGAATTTAGATTTTAGCTTAGAGTCATAGCTTAGAGTTTTACTTAAAGTTATAGTTTGGTTAAGTTTTAGTTAAGAGTTTCGAGTTTTAGCTGAGTCTTAGCTTAGATTTTTTGTTAGAGTTCTAGTTTAGTTTAGTTTTAGTTAAGAGTTTAGAGTTTTACCTTAGAGTCTTAGCTTATAGTGATTGTTAGTTTTATAGTTGTGTTCAATTTATTTAATTAATGTATTCTTCACCTTTGATCTTCAGTTATGGCCCTAGTCTAGTTCAAATTTATTTTATAGTTTAACGTTATAAATTATAGTGATATAGTATAGTTTTTTTTAGAGTTCTAGTTTAGTTTATTTAAGAGTTTATAGTTTTATCTTAGAGTCTTAACTTAGAGTTTTTGTTAGAGTTCTAGTTTATTTTAGTTTTAGATAAGAGTTTAGAGTTTTTAGCTTAGAGTCCTAGCTTAGAGTTTTTGTTGAAATTCTAGTTTAGTTTAGTTTTAGTTAATAGTTTAGAGTTTTAGCTTAGAGTCTTAGCATAGAGTTTTTGTTAGAGTTGAAGTTTGGTTTAGTAATAGTTAAGAGTTTAGAGTTTTAGCTTAGAGTCTTAGCTTAGAGTTTTTGTTAGATTTCTAGTTTAGTTTAGATATAGTTAAGCGTTTGGAGTTTTACCCTCGAGACTTAGCTTAGAGTTTTAGTTTAGTTTTAGTTAAGAGTATAGAGTTTTTTAGCTTAGAGTCTTAGCTTAGAGTTTTTGTTAGAGTTTTAGTTTTGTTTAATTTTAGTTAAGAGTTTAGAGTTTTACCATAGAGTCTTAGCTTAGAGTTCTAGTTAGAGTTGAAGTTTAGTTTAGTTATAGTTAAGAATTTAGAGTTTTAGCTTAGAGCCATAGCTTAGAGTTTTACTTTAATTTGTAGTTTATTTAAGTTTTAGTTAAGAGTTTCGAGTTTTAGCTTAGAGTCTAACCTTAGATTTTTTGTTAGAGTTCTAGTTTAGTTTTAGTTTTAGTTAAGAGTTTAGAGTTTTAGCTTAGAGTCATAGCTTAGAGTTTTAGTGAAAGTTATTGTTTAGCAAAGTTATAGTTAAGAGTTTAGTGTCTTTAGCTTAGAGTCTTAGCTTAAATTTTTAGTTATAGTTATAGTTAAGTTTAGTTTTACTTAAGAGTCTAGAGTTTTGGATTAGAGTCTTAGATTATAGTTTGTGTTAGAGTTATAGTTTAGTTTAGTTATAGCTAATAGTCTAGTGTTTTAAAATTAGAGTCTTAGCTTAGAGTTTCTGTTAGATTTCTAGTTTAGTTTACTTCTAGTTAAGAGTTTGGAGTTTTATATCTTAGTGTTTTTATTAGAGTTCTAGTTTAGTTTAGTTTTAGTTAAGAGTTTAGAGTTTTTAGCTTAGTGTCTTAGTTTATAGTTTTTTGTTGAAGTTCTAGTTTAGTTTAGAGTTTTAGCTTAGACTTAGAGTTCTAATTAGAGTTCTAGTTTAGTTAGTTTTAGTTAAGAGTTTAGAGTTTTAGCTTAGAGTCTTAGCTTAGAGTTTTTGTTAGAGTTCTAGTTTGGTTTAGTTTTAGTTAAGAGTTTAGAGTTTTAGCTTAGAGTCTTAGCTTATAGTTTTTGTTAGAATTCTAGTTTAGTTTGGTTATAGTGAAGATTTTGGAGTTTTAGCTTATAGACTTAGCTTAGTGTTTTAGTGAAGTTTAGTTTTACTAAAGAGTATAAATTTTTTTCTCAGTCTTAGCTTAGAGTTATTGTTAGAGTTCTAGTTTAGTTTAGTTTTAATTTAGAGTATTAGCTTAGACTTAGAGTTTCAATTAGAGTTATAGTTTGGTTTAGTTTTAGTTCAGAGTTTTTAGCTTAGAGTCTTTGCTTAGTTTTATTTAGAGTTCTAGTTTAATTTAGTTTTAGCTAAGAGTTTAGAGTTTTACCATAGAGTCTTAACTTCAACTCTACGTAAAACTCTAAGCTAAGACTCTAAGGTAGAACTCTAAACTCTTAACTAAACTAAACTAGAACTTCAACAAAAACTCTAAGCTAAGACTCTAGGATAAAAACTGTAAATTCTTAACTATGACTAAACTTCAAATTCAACAAAAACTCTAAGCTATGATTCTATGATAAAACTCTAAACTCTTAACTAAACTAAATAAGAACTCTAACAAAAACTCTAAACTAAGACTCTAAGCTAAAAACTTTAAATTCTTAGCTATAACTAAACTAAACTTCATCTCTAACTATAACTCTAAGCTATGACTCTAAGCTAAAACTCTAAACTCTTAACTAAAACTAAACTAAACTAAAACTATAAAAAAAACTATAAGATAGTACTATTAGCTAAAACTAAAAACTCTTAACTAAAACTAAACTAAACAATAAATTAAAATGAAACTATAAGATATAAATATAATCTAAAACAACAGCAACTTACCTATAAATATGATAAACTTTAAATCTAACTGAACCTATAAGTTACGACTATAGGCTAAAACTTTGAACTCTTTGCTGATACTTAACGAAACCTTAGCTCTTAATAAACATCTAAACTAGGAGTCAATGGTAAAACACTAAACTCTTAACTAAAACTAAACTTGACTAGAACTCTAACAAAAACTCTATGCTAAGACTCTAAGCTAAAAAACTCTAAACTCTTAACTATAACTAAACTAAACTAAAACTCTAAGTTAAGTCTCGAAGGTAAAACTCCAAACGTTTAACTATATCTAAACTATACTAGAACTCTAACAAAAACTCTAAGCTGAGACTCTAAGCTAAAACTCTAAACTCTTAACTATTACTAAACTAAACTTCAACTCTAACAAAAAAACTAAGATAAGACTATAAGCTAAAACTATAAACTCTTAACTAAACTAAACTAGAACTCTAATTAAAACTCTCCGTCTAAGCTAAAACTCTAAACTAAACTAGAACTTCAACAAAAACTCCAAACTAAGACTCTAATCTCAAAACTCTAAACTCTTAACTAAAACTAAACTAAACTAGAACTCTAAAAAAAACACTAAGATATAAAACTCTAAACTCTTAACTAGGAGTAAACTAAACTAGAACTCTAACAGAAACTCTAAGCTAAGACTCTAAGTTAAAAACTCGAGACTCTTAACTATAACTAAACTAAACTAGAACTCTAACACAAACTATAATCTAAGACTCTAAGCTAAAACTCTAAACTCTTAACTAAAACTAAACTTAACTAGAACTCTAACTAAAACTCTAAGCTAAGACTCTAAGCTAAAAACACTAAACTCTTAACTATAACTTTGCTAAACTATAACTTTAACTAAAACTCTAAGCTATGACCCTAAGCTAAAACTCTAAACTCTTAACTAAAAATAAACTAAACTAGAACTCTAAAAAAAACTCTAAGCTAAGACTCTAAGCTAAAACTCGAAACTCTTAACTAAAACTTAACTAAACTACAACTTTAAGTAAAACTCTAAGCTAAAACTCTAAATTCTTAACTGTAACTAAACTAAACTTCAACTCTAACTAGAACTCTAAGCTAACACTCTATGGTAAAACTCTAAACTCTTATTTAAAACTAAACAAGACTAGAACTCTAACAAAAACTCTATGCTAAGACTCTAAGCTAAAAAACTCTAAATTCTTAACTATAACTAAACTAAACTAAAACTCTAAGCTAAGTCTCGAAAGGTAAAACACCAAACGCTTAACTATATCTAAACTAAACTAGAACTCTAACTAAACTAAAACTCTAAGCTAAGACTCTAAGGTAAAACTCCAAACTCTTAACTATATCTAAACAAAACCAGAACTCTAACACAAATTCTAAGCTAAGACTCTATGCTAAAACTCTAAACTCTTAAATATAACTAAACTAAACTTCAACTCTAACAAAAACTCTAAGCTAAGACTACAAGCTATGACTCTGAAATCTTAAATAAAACTAAACTAAAATAGAACTTCAACAAAAGCTATAAGCAAGAAATCAAATCTAAAAACACCAAACTCTTAACCATAACCGAAATAAAATAGAACTCAAACAAAAACTCTAATTCGCGAATCTATGTTGAAATAATAGATACTGAAGTAAAACTAAACTAAACGAGACCTCTAAAAACAAATCTAAGCTAAGACTCTAAGGTAAAACACTAAACTCTTAACTAAAAGTAAAGTAAACTAGAACTCTAACTGAAACTCAAAGGTAAAACATCAAATTCTTAGCTAAAATTAAACTAAACTAGAACTCTAACAAAAATACTAAGCTAAGACTCTAAGCTAAAATTCTAAACTCTTAACTAAAACTAAACTAAACTAGAACTCTAACAAAAACTCTAAGCTAAGACTCAGCTAAAAATAGAAACTCTTAACTAAAACTTAACCAAACTATAACTTTAAGTAAAACTCTAAGCTATGACTCTCAGCTAAAAATATAAATTCTTAACTGTAACTAAAATAAACTTTAACTCTAACTAAAACTCTAAGCTAAGACTCTAAGGTAAAACTCTAAACTATTAACTAAAACTAAACTCAACTAGAACTCCAAATAAAACTAAACAAAGACTCTAAGCTAAAATCTCTAAACTCTTAACTAAAACTAAACTAGACTGGAACTCTAATTAAAACTCTAAGTCTAAGCTAAAACTCTTAACTAAACTAGAACTTCAACAAAAAACTCTAAACTAAGATTCTAAGCTAAAAACTCTAAACTCTTAACTAAAACTAAACTAAACTAGAACTCTAATAAAAACCCTAAGATAAGACTCTAAGCTAAAAGTCTAAACTCTTAACTAAAACTAAACTAAACTAAAACTCTAAGCTAAGTCTCTAAGGTTAAACACCAAACTCTTAACTAAAACTAAACTAAACTATAACTCTAACAAAAAATCTAAGCTGATACTCTAAGATAAAACTATAAACTTTTAACTAAAACTAAACAAAACTAAAACTCTAATCTAATACTATAAGGTAAAACAAAAAACTCATAACTAAAAATACACTAAACTAGAACTATAAAATAAAATCTAATCTAAGACTCTAAGATAAAATTCTAAACTCTAAACTAAAACTAAACTAAACTAGAACTCTAACAAAAACTCTAAGCTAAGACTCTAATCTAAAACTTTAAACTCTTAACTAAAACTATACTAAACTAGAACTCTAATTAAAACTCTAAGTCTAAGCTAAAACTCTAAACTAAACTAGAACTTCAACAAAAGAGTTTAAACTAAGACTCTAAGCTAAAAATTCTAAACTCTTAACTAAAACTAAACTAAACTAGAACTCTAATAAAAACTCTAAGATAAAACTCTAAGCTAAAACTCTAAACTCTTAACTAAAACTAAACTAAACTAAAACTCTAAGCTAAGTCTCTAAGGTAAAACATCAAACTCTTAACTATAACTAAACTAAACTAGAACTCTAACAAAAACTCTAAGCTGAGACTCTAAGCTAAAACTCTAAACTCTTAACTATTACTAAACTAAACTAAAACTCTAACACAAACTATAAGCTAAGATTCTAAGCTAAAACTCTAAACTCTTAACTAGAAGTAAACTAAACTAGAACTCTAACAGAAACTCTAAGCTAAGACTCTAAGCTAAAAACTCGAGACTCTTAACTATAACTAAACTAGAACTCTAACACAAACTATAAGCTAAGACTCTAAGCTAAAACTCTAAACTCTTAACTAAATCTAAACTGAACCAGAACTCTAACAAAAACTTTAAGCTATGAATCTAAGGTAAAACTCTAAACTCTTAACTATAACTTTACTAAACTATAACTTTAACTAAAACTCTAAGCTATGACTCTAAGCTAAAACTCTAAATTTTTAGCTATAACTAAACTAAACTAGAACTCTAACTAAAACTCTAAGCTAAGACTCTAAGGTAAAACTCTAAACTCTTAACTAAAACTTAACTAGAACCCTAACAAAAACTCTAAGCTAAGACTCTAAGCTAAAACTCTAAACTCTCAACTATTACTAAACTAAACTAGAACTCTAACACAAACTATAAGCTAAGACTCTAAGCTAAAACTCTAAACTCTTAACTAGAATTAAACTAAACTAGAACTCTAACAGAAACTCTAAGCTAAGATTCTAAGCTAAAAACTCGAGACTCTTAACTATAACTAAACTAAACTAGAACTCACACAAACTATAAGCTAAGACTCTAAGCTAAAACTCTTAACGAAAACTAAACTGAACTAGAACTCTAACTAAAACTCTAAGCTATGACTCTAAGGTAAAACTCTAAACTCTTAACTATAACTTTACTAAACTAGAACTCTAACTAAAACCTCTAAGCTATGACTCTAAGCTAAAATACTAAATTCTTAGCTATAACTAAACTAAACTAGAACTCTAACTAAAACTCTAAGCTAATACTCTAAGTTAAAAATATAAACTCTTAAATAAAACTAAACTAGAACTCTAAAGACAATTTTAAGTTAAGACTCTAAGCTAAAACTCGAAACTCTTAAATAAAACTTAACTAAACTTCAACTCTAACTAAAACTCCAAGCTAAGACTCTATGGTAAAACTCTAAACTCTTAACTAAAACTAAACTAAACTATAACTCTAACAAAAACTCTAAGCTAAGAATCTAAGCTAAAACTCTAAAATCTTAAATAAAACTAAAATAAAATATAACTCTAACAAAAACTCTAATATAATACTCTAAGATAAAAAACTCTAAACTCTTAACTAAAACTAAACTAAACTAAAACTCTAAGCTAAGACTCTATGCTAAAACTCTAAACTCTTAACTATTACTAAACTAAACTTCAACTTTAACAAAAACTCTAAGCTAAGACTCTAAGCAATTGGGCCAGGGGCTTCCTTCGGGGTCGGGTTAGGGGGATCGGGCCCCTTTGGGGTTGGGGTAGAGGACCTCACAACACTGTTTAAATAGAACTTGTGTTTTATAACGACACACTCAAAACCTCTTCTAAAACATCTTCTAAAATCATCTTTTATAATGATACTAACTGTTTTGCCGAAATAATTCCCTAAAATGTTTAAAACGGTTTCGCCCAAATAATCCCCTAAAAGTAATTTCTGCGTGTTCCTATTGTTTTAGCATCCCTGCGCTGTCACATTTGAAATTTCTAGGAAACACTTTTCCCGCGTTAATCTCTTCATCTCATAAATGTTCCTAGCTACACTATTAAGGTTTCGTTAGAATATCAATTTATCTCTCCGACTCAAAGATCAGTGAAGCCGTATTTAAAAATAGAATTTCTATCTATTTAGACTCCCGCATAACTCCAAGATAACAAGTGATGTCATTTCTAATTCCTGACACTAAAGATCAATGAAGCCCTATTTAAAAATAGAATATGAATTTTTCTCTCTGACCTAAAGAGCGTTCATCCCTCAGACCTAAGATCAAAGAAGCCATACTTGTTTCTTAATTCCTCTTTCGTGAATCAATAATTCCCCCGCCGATTATGTAAATCAATTTCTCTGGTTAGGTTAGCCTAAAAATCAAAGAAGCCATGTTTGTTTCTTAATTCCCCTTTCGTGAATCAATAATTCCCTGCCGATTATGTAAATCAATTTCTCAGGTTAGGTTAGCCTAAAGATCAAAGAAGCCATGTTTGTTTCTTAATTCCCCTTTCGTGAATCAATAATTCCCCTCGATTATGTAAATCACTCCAATGTCATTACACCTGGACAAACAACAACAAATAAATCGACCTTGAAACATCCATCAAAGTGAGAAAAATCCTGTTTTTTCATTCTCACTGACAATGAACCATAAAACATCCATCAAAGTGAGAAAAATCCTGTTTTTTCATTGTCACTGACAACGAACCATAAAATATCCATAAATTGATGTTGACATCCATGAAAAACAACAAATAAATTGATCAACACACATAACCGACCAAAAAAACATCCATCAAAGTGAGAAAAATCATGTTTTTTCATTCTCACTGACAACGAACAGACAAAAAAACATGCATAAATTATGTAAAAAAGTTGTAGGTTGCAGCAGGGGTGTGATCGTGGGAGATTTTAAAAAAAGTGTCCGGATCGGGATTCGAAGGGGTGGTGTAATCGTGGGAGTCAGTAAGGCCTTTCTACTAGTGTCCTCCTCAAAAACATATTTTCTGTATGGAAATCAACTACGCTGAACAAAATGGCTATCTCAAAATTTTGATTGGATGTATTTGGGGGAATTTTGGACGTGGGGGGCTAGTTGCCCTCCAATCACTTTTGACTATTAAAAAGGGTACTAGCCCTTCGAATTTCCAATTGAATTGAGGTTTTTCCTCAATGAGGTACATGAGTCGTAGAAACCTGTTTTGAGGTTTCTACGACAACGCCTTCTATAAAAACCTTACATGCCCCCAGGGCAAAACTTAAAACCCTTGCCCTGAGTCTTTTGGGGGAGTGTCCTCCTCAAAAACATATTTTCTGTCTGGAAATCAACTACGCTGAACAAAATGGTTATCTAAAATATCGATTAGATGTGTTTGGAGAAAAGATGGGCGTGAGAGGGGGGTTACTTGCCTTCAAATCACCTTTGACTATTGAAAAGGGCACTAGCCACTCCAATTTCCAATCGAATGAGTCTTTTCGAAATTTCTACGACAACTCCTTCGATACGAAGTGCCCGGGTACGGAAAAAAACACATTGTGCCCTCTTCGTTTTTTACTTAGGCAGCGCTAGCGCGCTGCCTATGATTGATTGGATGTGTTTGGAGAAAAGATGGGCGTGAGAGAGGGTTTAGTTTCAAAATTTTGATTGGGTGTGTTTGGGGGAATGATGGACGTCGGAGGGGGAAGGGGTTATTTGCCCTCCAATCATCTTCAACTATTGAAAAGGGCACTAGCCACTCCAGTTTCCAATCAAATGAGTCCTTTTCGAAGTTTCTACGAAAACACCTTCGATACGAAATGCCCGGGTACGGAGAAAAAAAAACACATTGTGCCCACATCGTTCTTTACTTAGGCAGCGCTATCGCGCTACCTATGATTGATGAGATGTGTTTGGAGAAAAGATGGACGTGAGAGGGGGTTTAGTTGCCTTCAAATCACTTTCGACTATTAAAAAGGGCACTAGCCCTTTTTCCAATCGAATGAGCCTGTTTTGAAGTTTCTACGACAACAACTTCCATAAAAACCTTATATGCCCCCAGGGCATAACTTAAAACCCTTGCACTGAGGGTTGTGGGGGAGTATCCTTCTCTAAAACATATTTTCTATCTGGAAATAAACTACGCTAAACAAAATGGTTATCTAAAATATCGATTGGATGTTTTTGGAGAAAAGACGGGCGTGAGAGGGGGGTTAGTTGCCTTCAAATCACTTTCGACTATTAAAAAGGGCACTAGCCCTTTGAATTTCCAATTGAATGAGCCCTGTTTCAGGTTTCTACGACAGAGATTTCAATAAAAACCTTATATAACCCCAGGGCATAAGTTCTAACCCTTGTCCTGAAGACTGTCTGGGAGAGTGTCCTGCTCAAAGGTATAATTTCCTGAATTTTGAATTGCGTGGAACAAAATAGCTATCTCAAAATCTCTCTTGGATGCTTTTGGGGAAATGGTGGGCGTGGAAGGGGTGGTAGTTGCTTTCCAATCACTTTCAACTATTAAAAAGGGCACTAGCCATTTCAATTTCCAATCGAATGAGCCCTTTTTGAAGTTTTTACGATAACGCTTTATAAAAAAAACCTTATATGCCCCTGGGCATAATTTATAACCCTTTCCCCGAGGACTGTGGGGGGGGGTTCATCCTCAAAGACCTAATTTCCAGAACTTAAAACTACGTTGAATACAATGGCTATCTCAAAGATATGTTTGGGGTAAAGGTGGGTTAGTTGCCCTCTAATCACTTTCGACTATTTAAAAAGGTGCTAGCCCTTTGAATTTTCAATAGACTGAACCTTTTTAAAGTTTCTACGACAAAGCCTTCATTAAGAAACCTTATATGCCCCCAGGGCATAACATACAACCCCTGCCCTAAGGGCTTGCCCTAAGAGGGACTGTCCTCAAAAACAGAATTTCTATCTGAAAATAAACTACGCTGAACAAAATCGCTATCTAAAAATTTTGATTGGATTTTGGAAAATAGTGGGTATGGAAGGGGTGTTAGTCAACTTCCAATCACTTCCGAGCATTAAAAAGGGCACAAGTCACTCCAATTTCCAATTGAATGAGCGCTTTTCGAAGTTTCTAAAAAAAAATAATACATTGTGCCAACATCGTTCTTATATGCCCCCAGGGCATAACTTAAAACCCTTGCCCTGAGGACTGTGGGGGAGTGTCCTCCTCTTTACTTAGTCCCCGCTTCTTGTCTGGTTTTCGAGTGTCCCCGTTATTTACCTAGACAGCGCGATCACGCTGCCTATGATTTATGCAACACTTTTCTATATAAACCTTATATGCCCTCAGGGCATAACTTACAACCCTTGCACTTAGGGCTCTGAGGGGGTTATCATCCTAAAAGACCTAATTTCCAAAACGTTCAACTACGTTAAACAAAATGGATATCTCAAAATATTATTTGGATGTGTTTGGGAAAATGGTGGGCATGAGAGGGGCGTTAGTCGTTATCTAATCACTTTCAACTATTAAAAAAGGCACTAGCCCTTTCAATTTCCAATTGAATGAGCCCTTTTGAAGTTTCTACGACAAAGCTTTCAATAAAAAATTTATATACCCCCCAGGGCATAACTTACAAAGCTTGCCCTGAGGACTGTGGGGGAGGGGTTGTCATCCTTAAAGACCTAATTTCCAAAATTTTCAACTATGTTGAATAAAATGGCTATCTAAAAATTTTGATTGGATGTGTTTAGGGAAAAGGTGGGTGCGAGAGAGGGGGTTGTTGTCCTCAAATCACTTTTGAATATTAAAAAGGGTATTAAACCTTTGAATTTTAAATCGAATGAGCCCTTTTTCAAGTTTCTACGACAAATATTTCAATAAAAACCATATATGCCCCCAGGCGTAACTGATAATTCTTGCCCTGAGGGTTATGGGGGAGTGTCCTCCTCAAAGATATGTTTTCTATCTGGAAATCAACTACGCTGAACAAATTGGCTATCTCAACATTTTTATTGGGTGTGCTTGGAGAAATGATGGGCGTGGGGGGGGCTAGTTGCCCTCCAATCACTTTTGACTATTAAAAAGGGCACTAGCTCTTTGTATTTTAAATCGAATGAGCTTTTTTTTTGAAGTTTCTACGACAACGCCTTCTTTAAAAACCTTATATTCCCCCAAGGCATAACTTAAAACCCTTGCTCTGAGGGTTGTGAGAGAGTGTCCTCCTCAAAAACATATTTTCTATCTGGAAATCAACTACACTGAACCAAATGGCTATCTCAAAATTTTGATTGAATGTGTTTGGGGGAATGATGGGCTTTGGGAAGGTTAGTTGCCCTCCAATCACTTTTGACTATTAGAAAGGGTACTAGGACTTTGAATTTCCAAATGAATGAGCCTCTTTTGAAGTTTCTATGACCACGCCTTCTATAAAAACCTTATATGCCCCCAGGGTATAACATAAAACCCTTGCCCTGAGGGTTATGGGGGAGTGTCCTCCTCAAAAACATATTTTCTATCTGGAAATCAACTACACTGAACAAAATGGCTATCTCAAATTTTTGATTGGACGTGTTTGGAGAACTGACTGGCGTGGGGGGAGGCTTGTTGCCCTCCAATCACTCTTGAATATTAAAAAAGCCACTAGCCACTCTAATTTCCGATCGAATGAGCCCTCTTCAGAGTATCTACGACAACTCCTTCGATACGAAGTGCCCGAGTATGGAGGAACAAAAAATAATACATTGTGCCCACATCGTTCTTTACTTAGGCAGTGCTAGCGCGCTGCCTATGATTCTTCAAGAGAAGTAGAAATCTGGTAGAAACGAAATGGCTGTGGTGTTTCGGAACCCTTGCATAATAGTTGAAATAATAGATAGTAGATTCGCCCTGGCACTCAATAATATCCAAAGAATCTAATGAAAAGGGAGCACACATTGTCGGTACTAGACCCCTCCGATCCCTTTCGACTCTTATAAATTGAACTAGAACTTCAAATTTCCATTCAAATCAGCCTTCTTTGAAATTTATACGATCATCCCTTCCATAAGAACCATAAATGCCCCCCAGGGGCATAACTTACAACGCCTACCCCTATGCCCTGGGTGGTTGTGTCGACACTGGAGTTTTTCTTTATCTGACCTTCGAACTATTTTTAACAAAATGGCTTTTTCAAAAATTTTAAAGGATGCATTCAGGGGAGAAGGGGCGTGGTGGACTGAGTTGCCCTCTGATCCCTTTTGACACTTAGAAACTGAACTAGAATTTTCAATTTCCAATCAAATTAGCTCTCTCTGAATTTTATAGGAGCATCCCTTCCACAACAGCTGTATATGCCCTCCAGACAGGACTTACAACGCTTACACCGGACCCTGAAGGATTGTGTCGACCTCGGAGTTGTCGTTACATGATCTTTGAACCATTTGAAAAAATGGCTCTCTCAAAGTTTTTATCGGATTAGTTTTAGAAAATTTGGACGTGGAGAGGGGGGGGGGCTAGTTGCCTTCCGATCTCTTTTGACTCTTAAAAAATAAACGAGAACTTTCAATTTCTAATCATATGAGCTCTCTCCGAAGTTTATTTGAGAATCCCTTCCATAAGAACTATATATACCCAGAGTATTACTTACAACGTCTGCCTCCGGGCCCTGGGGGGTTGTGTCGACCCCAGAGTTTTCATGATATGATCATTGAACTATTTTAAGAAAATGGCTATCTCCAATTTTGTGTCGGCTGGGTTTAAAGACAAAGATCATGGAGGGAGGGGGGGGATGGTAGTTGCCCTCCAATATCTTTTGACTCTTTAAAAATGAACTAGAACTTTCAATTTCCAATCAAATGAGCCCTCTCTAAAGTTTATACGAGCATACTTTGAACCACCTATGCCCCCAGAGCAAAACTTACAACGCCTGCCCTAGGCCCGGGGAGGGGGGATTGCGTCGGCACAGGAGTTTTTCTTATCTGACCTTTGAGCTATTTTCCGCGAAATGACCATATGTAAAGAAGTTTTTTTTATATGATCTTTGAACTATTTTTAACAAAATGGCTACCTCAAATTTTTTATCAGATGTATTCGGGGAAAAA
Source organism: Artemia sp. Qi Xiang Cuo (assembly GCF_049724085.1). Taxonomy (NCBI): domain Eukaryota; kingdom Metazoa; phylum Arthropoda; class Branchiopoda; order Anostraca; family Artemiidae; genus Artemia; species Artemia sp. Qi Xiang Cuo. The sequence continues at coordinate 24,228,679 of NC_142803.1, read as the reverse complement.
GGGCTTTGATCAGGGGGGAGGGATAGTTGCCCCCCCGATCACTTTTGAGTCTTAATAAGGGAACTAGAACTCTCAATTTCTAATCTAATGAGCCCCCTTTGAAGTTTATACGAAGACCCTTTCTATATGAAGTGCCTCTGAGAAAAAAATAAATACAGTGTTGGGGGAAACTATCTGTCGTCCGATCACTTTTGACTAAAACTTCTAATTTCCAATCAAATGAGCCCTCCGTGGGTTATACGAGTAATCCTTCCATAACAACCATATATGCCCCCAGAGCATAACTTACAACGCCTACCCCGGGCCCTTGGGGCTGTGTTGACAACGGAGTTTTTGTTATCTGAACTTTGAACTATTTTTAACAAAATCTCAATCTCAAAATTTTTATCTGATTCATTTAGGGCGCGGAAGGGAGGGTGGCTAGTTACCTTCCGATCTCTTTTGACATTTAAAAAGTGACAAGAACATTCAATTTCCAATCAAATGAACCCTCTCCAAAGTTTATACGAGCATCCCTTCCGTAAGAACTATATATGCTCCCAAAGCATTACTTACAAGGCCTGCCTTTGGCCCCTGGAGAGCTGCGTCGACACGGAGGCTTTTCTTATCTGACCTTTTAACTATTTTTATTGTAATGATTATTTTAAAAAATTTGAGACTACACACTCATGCTGCGTAGTCTCAAAATTTGAATATGCTTTCAGATTATTACCGAAACCTTTCGTCCACACTTGAAAGTTGCTTCCTTGGTAAAATTTCCCCATCAAGAGTTTCTCCTGCAGATGATCCCTTCTTCATGAAGAAATCTTCCAAGCAATTCCATTAACGCAAAAGAATTTCCCAAAGAGTGTATCTACATGTTGAATTGAGTCGGCAAAGACAAGGTAAGACCAATAAAAAAAAATTATATTTAAAACGGTTTTTTCCTTGAATTTTTTCCTTGAATGAATAGCTTAAACTCTGTTGATTATAAGGTTTTAATTGAAGAATTAAATTTGATTTTGTTTATTCAGTGAATACTCCCCAGAACGAATAGCTTTAACACTGTTTATTATAAAGTTTGAATTAAAGAATTAAATTTGACTTGGTTTATTCAGTGAATATTCCCCAAGAATGAATATCTTTAACTTTGTTTATTACAAAGATTGAAGAGATGTCATAAATTTGACGTGGTTTATTCTTTAAATTTTCCTAAGCACTAAAAGGTCTAACTAAAAGGTTTATTTTTTAAATAAACTTTGAAGTGATGAGTTAAATTTGACATGGTTTATTCATAGAATTTTGCAAAGAATGAATATCTTAACTGTTTTTGTTACAATGTTTGAACTGATGAATTAAATTTGACAATTTTTATTCATTGAATTTTTCTAAAGACTTAAAGGCTTTAACTATCTTGAGTATAAATTTTGAACTGAAGGATTAAATATAAAGTTGTTTATTCAACGAATTTTCCAAATAATGAATGTATTTATCTTGTTTGATTAAAAAAATTGAACTAGATGACCTGAATTTTACACGATGTATCCGTAGTATTTAATATAAGACCAGAAGGTTTAACTATGTTTAAAATTAAGTTTGAAAAGATGAATAATATTTGAAATGTTTTTTCCTTCAATTTTCCAAAGTACTGAAAGTTTTGTTTTTCCCAAGAATAAATATCTATAACTTGATAGGTAACAAACATTGAACATGTTATCAAGTCTTGATATGGTCTAGTTCTTGGATTACCCTAAGCACAAAAAGTTTTATCTCTGTTGAGTATAAGGTTTTAAGCAAAATTTGGAATTACAGTTTGAATAGATGAAATAAATTAGACACGGTTTTTTCCTTGAATTCTCCTAAGAACTAGAACATTTAACTGTGTTGATTATAAGGTTTGAAGTGATGAATTAAATTTGACATGACTTATTCAGTGAATTTTCTCAAGATTGAATAGCTTTAACTGTGTTGATTGCAAAGTTTAAACTGATGAATTAAATTTTAACTATGGTTTAACTATGTTGATTATAAAATTTAAATAGATGAATTAAATATGACACGATTTATTCCTTGCATTTTCCTCTGGACTAAAAGATTTCAGTTCTGTTTAGTGTAAGTTTTGAGGATATAAATTAAATTTGTCGTAACTTACTTAGGGATTTTATCCAGGAATGTCAGGTCTGCAATCTTTTGAGTATGAGATTCTAACAGATGAACTATATTTAATAATGTTTATCCGTTGAATTTTTCTCACAACAGATAGTTATAAATTTGCAGGATATAACCTCTGAACATATGAATTTTGCTTAACGCGGTTCATTCCTAAAATTACTTTTAGCACTGAGAGTGTTTAACTTCCTTGATCAAGGGTTTTTAACTGGTAGCAGGCAAAGAAAGTGACTTATTAGGTCGGCTTCCCCCGAAGAAGATAGTCCGATATCTTTTAAGTATAAAGTTATAGCTTAGGCTCAAGATTTGACACGGTTCTATTCATTATATTCTTCAAATGAACTTAACGGTCTAGATCGGTTGATTTTGAGTTTAGAGTAAGCGAAGTAAATTTGACACGGTCTATCTCTTGAATTTTCAACTTGAATGCAAGGTTAATCTCTATTGAGTGCATGGTTTGAAGTAGTGAAAGACATCCAGTGCAACCTACACAATGAATTTTTCCATGAGTAACAGGTTTCGACTCTGTTAATTGTGAAGTTGTAGCAGGGGATCTCAATTTGTCTAGGTTTGTTCAGCAAATTTTCTTAGTAACTTACCGATCTAACTTTGTTAATTTCATGTTTAGAGCATGTGGATTAATTTTGGCATGGTTTACAGATGTTACTTACCTAAAAGTCATTATCTTTAACTCTTTGATTACAATGTTTGAACATTGTAATGAATAGTGTTAACTCTATGCACTAGTGTTATAATGAATAGTTTTAACTTTTTTGATTGCAAAGTTTAAACCGGTGAACTAAATTTGACATGATCTATTCCTTGAATTTTCCTACGGACTAAAAGGTTCAAAGCAGTTGTTTATCATGTTTGAAACGATGAATGATATTTGAAACGTTTTTTTCCTTGAATTCTCCTAAAGCCTAAAAGGTTTAAAGCTATTAGTATAAATTTTAAAGAGATAACAAATATTTAATGTAGATTATTCAGTGAGTTTTTCTAAAAATGGATAGTTTTAACTTTGTTGGTTACAAAGACTGAACTGATGAATTAAATTTGACATGGCTTATTCTTTTGTTTTAACTCTGTTGATTACGTTGATTTTACTCTGTTGATGAATTCGTTTTGACAAGGTTTATTCCATGAATTTTCCAAAGTACTAAAAGGTTTTACTCTGTTTATTATCAAGTTTGAACAGATGAACTAAGTTTGACGTGGCTTATTCACGTCAAATTATTCTTTGAATTTTCTCAAGATTGAATAGATTTAACTCGGTTGATTATAAAGTTCGAAGAGATGAATCAAATTTGACAAGGTTTATACCATGAATTTTCTAAAGGACTAAAAGGTCCTTTAGAAGGACCTTTATTTATATATTTTATATTTCTGTTGAATATAAAATATTCCATGAATCATTCCATGAATTATCCCAAAGGACTAAAAGGCTTAACTCTGTTGATTATAGGGTTGAAAAAGAAGAATTAAATTCGACGTGGTTTATTCAGTGAATTTTCCCAAGAATAAATAGTTTTAACCCTGTTGATAATAAGGTTTGAACAGATGAATTAAATTTGGAACGGTTTATTCCAAGAATTCTCCAAAGGACTATAAGATTTAAATCTATGGATTATGAAGTTTTAAGATGTAAATCAAATTTAACGTGGTTTATTCAGTTAATTATCCCTAGAATGAATAGTTTTAACTCTCTTGATTACAAAGAATGAACAGAGGAATTAAATTTGACACGGTTTTTTCCTTGCATTTTTCTAAGAACTAAAAGGTTTAACTGTGTTCAGTATAAAGTTTGAAGTGATGAATTAAATTTGGCGTGGCTAATTCATCGAATTATCCAAGAATGAATAGCTTTAACTCTTTTGATGCTAAGTTTTAACGATTAATTAAATTTGGCATGGTTTATTTAGTGAATTTTCCAAGAATTAATAGGCTCAAACTTTTAATTAAAAAGTTGTAACTGATAAATTAAATTTGACACGGTTTATTCCTTGAATTTTGCTAAGGACTAAAAAGTTTAACATGTTGATTATAAAGTTTGAATAGATGAATTAAATTTAAAAAGCTTTACCTTGAATTTTTTTTAATGACTAAAAGGTTCAAATCTATTGAGTATAAAGTTTTAAGTGATGTATTAAATTTGACATGCTTTATACAGTGAATTTTCCTAAGGATGAATACCTTTGACTCTTTTGATTATAAACGTTCAACTGATAAATTGAGTTTGACACGGTTTATTCCTTGAATTTTTCTAATGACTAAAAGGTTTAACTCTGTTGATTATAAGGTTTGAACTGAAGGATTAAATTTGACATGGGTTATTTAGTGAATTTTCCAAAGAATGAATATCTTTAATTCGGTTGTTTACAAAGATTGAACAGTTTAATTAAGTTTGACACGGTCTATTCCTTGTATTTTTCTAAAGACTAAAAGGTTTAATGCTGTTGTTTATAAAGTTTGAACAGATGATTGATATTTCAAACGGTTTTTTTCCTTGAATTCTTCAAAGGACTAAAATGTTTAACTCTGTTGATTATAAAGTTTTAACGGATGAAATAAATTTAACACGGTTTATTCCGTGCATTTTTCTAATGACTAAAAGGTTTAACTCTATTGATTATAAATTTTGAACAACTTTTGCATATCCACCATTTGCACGATGGAAGTTTTTGGGTACTGGAAAGGAATTTAGCTCGTCACAGTCATGACAACTCACAAACACATTTTCATATGAGATCCCCACCAATGCTTGTTTCATAGTTCAGATATTTCTCCTTAACAGTATTCAACGCAACGATGGTTTTATCATGTGTACATACATTATTCGAATATTTTATCTTCACTTTGAAAAAAAAAATATTATGTAAGTGTTTATACTTCCAATTTAAAAAACACCGATTGAATACATAAAACAAACTAGATAGTGTCGATGAGCAGCCATGAAGTACCATTGGTAAAAACGAATATAAAAATAAATAAAATAAAATTTGAATGATTTCCAAATAAAAAAAATCAGTCAAAAAAAAAATAAAAGTACTACTACAAACATTATTTTTCAAATAGTAAAAGTCACTAGTAACATATTTATATCATCCTCATTTCGTATTTCAAAAATTTCAAATGTGATTTTGTTTCTTATATATATTTCATGTCATTTTGAGACATAAAATATTTTAAAAATTTCTGTAAAAAAAAATTCTAAGTAAAAAAAAGAAAAGTGTTATTACAAACATTATTTTTCTAATAGTAAAAACCACGACTAACGTATCTATATTATTCTTATTTTATATTTAGAAAATGTTAAATATTCTTTGTCTTAAAAATAAATTCGTGTCATTTTAAGACATGTAAAAAAAGTCGAAAAAAATTTCTTTGTTAGAAAAATATCAAAATTGAAAAATAAAAGTTCCAAAGAAATTATACTTCAAAAAAAGTATACAAAAATGGGGATATGGGGCCAAAAAGTTTGGGGAGGGGGTATTGGCGCACTTGGAGGTTGGGGCATGGATGACTAAGGGCTTTCGTATCATTACCTAAAATCTATACGACTTTATTTGTTTCTACTTTATGCATACTTCGAGAATAAACAATATTTTATATTAGCTACACTCCTCGCTTGGTACTTGTGTATTATAGCAACCAAAGCCAAAAAGAGAAGTTAGGTTGATCATAGTTGCTTTTCTATCCTGGGAATTGGGTTGTAAGTTATGACATGATGACATATAAGGATTTTATGGAATTAATGATCGTATAAACTCCAGGAGGGGATCTTCGATATGGAAATGAAAGTTGTAGTGCCCTTTTTAAGAGTCAAAGTAACTTGAGAGCAACCACCCCCTCCAAGCTCATCATTTTCCTTATCACTTCCAATCACAATTTAGAAAAAAAAATTTTTATCGTAGTTGAAGAGTCAGGAGATTATGTATGAGCGGAATATACCCCCCTACAGCTGTCAGAGTCAAAGTGATCAGAGGTACCCCCCCCCCCCAACCCACACACGAAAGTCTTATTTTCCCGGGATGGGAATTCAATACAAATTTTGAGATAGTCCTTTTCATATGCAGCCCAATAGCTCTGCCTAAGTTCAGAACAATGTTGGCAAAATACACATTTTTTTTCTTTTTGATTTTGGACCAGGGCACTTCGTATCGAAGGAGTTGTCGTTGAAACTTCAAAAAGGGCTCACTCGATTGGTCATTGGAGTGGCTTGTGCCCTTTTTAATAGTCGAAAGGGATTGGAAGGCAACTAACATCCCATCCACGTCCCCTATTTCCCCAAAAAAATCAAATCAAGATTTTGAGATGGCCATTTTTTCAGCGTAAATGATTTCCAGATTGAAATTATGTTTTTGAGGAGGACATTCCCCCACAACCCTCAGGACAAGGGTTGTAAGTTATATCCTGGGGGTATATAAGATTTTTATAGAAAGCGTTGTCCCAGTAACTTCAAAAAAGACTCATTCAATTGGAAATTCAAAGGGCTAGTGCCCTTTTTAATTGTCGAAAGTGATTTGAGGGCAACTAACCCCCTCTCACGCCCACCTTTTCCCCAAACACATCCAATCAAAATTCTTAGTTATCCAATTTATTCAACGTATTTGAAAGTTCTTAAAATTAGGTCTTTGAGAATTACAAGCCCTCCCCCCCATTCCTCAGGGCAAGGGGTATAAGTTATGCTCTGGGGGTATATGAAGTTTTCATAGAAAGTGTCGTCGTAGAAAATTCAAGAAGGGTTCATTCGAATAGAAATTGAAATGGCTAGTGTCCTTTTTGATAGTAGAAAGAGATTATAAGGCAACTAACACCCTTTCCACACCCACCATCTCCGCAAACACATCCGATTCCAAATTTTGAGATAGCCATTTTGTTCAATGTAGTTGAAAGTTCTGGAAATTATATCTTTGAGCAGGACACTTCCCCCACAGTCTTCAGGTCAAGGTTTATAATTTATGCCTTGGGTGAATATAAGGTTTTTATTGAAGGCTTTGTCGTAGAAACTTCAAAAAGGGGTCATTCGATTTGAAATGCAAAGGGCTAGTTCTCTTTTTAATAGTCGAAATTAATTGGAGAGAAAATAACTCCCCTCTCTCACCCACCTTTTCTCCAAAGATATCCAATCAAAATATTTAGATAGCCATTTTGTTCAACATAGTTGACAGTTTTGGAAACTAGGTCATTAAGGATGAGACCCCCCACAGCCGTCAGGGCAAGGGTTGTAAATTATGCCCTGAGGGCATATAAGGTGTTTATAGGAACCGTTGTTATAGAAACTTCAAAAAGGGCTTATTCGATTGGAAATTGAAAGGGTTAGTGCCCTTTCAATAGCAGAAAGTAATTGGAGGGCAATTAACCCCCCACTCACGCCTACCATTTCCCCAAACACATACAATCAAAATTTTGAGATAGCTTGTTTTTTCAACGTAATTGAAATCTTTGTAAATTAGGTCTTTGAGGATGACAACCACCCCACAGCCCTCAGGGCAAGGTTTGTAAGTTATGCCCTGGGGGCATCTGAGATTTTTATGGAAGGAGTTGTCATAGAAACTTCAATAAGGGTTCATTCCATTAGAAATTGAAAGGGCTAGAGCCATTTCAAATAGCCAAAAGTGATTGAAGAACAACTAACCCCCCTCTCACGCCCACTATTTGCCCAAACACATCCAATAAAAAGTTTGAGATATTCATTTTGTTCAACGTAGTTGAAAGATAGATTTTTTGCGAACTGCATTAAGTTTTATTTTTCAGGTCAACTAGAGAAAGTATAAGACTATATAAAACACTGCCATCTTTGTCCAGAATTTTAAAAGGGTATATGCTGTTAAAAATTTGTTGAAAAAGTTTCTCCAGCATACAAATAGCAGGCCAAGCTAGAAATTCTTAAAGAAAAACCAAAAGATTTAAACAATAATTTTCTTTTTCCCTGAAAAGACTATCAAACAGTTCGTGTTAACGAAGTGTAAGTAAGGAGCGACTCAGCTCAATAGTAACCGAAACTAAAAGACTAAATTTTGATACCAGTAGATACATAAAAAGAATCGGATTCTTATGCTTATTGCATATATATAAGTTTCATCAAATTTAGTGTAACCCATCAAAAGTTACTAGCCTGAAAAATTTGCCTTATTTTTGAAAAAGGGGATACACCCCCTAAAAGTGATAGATTCTTAATGAAACTCAAACCATCAGATTCAGCGTAACAGAAAACCAGGCTGCAGATGTTTCAAGCTCCTATCTACAAAAATGTGAAATTTTACATTTGTTGCCAGAAGAAAGATTACGGAGGCGTTTTTTTTTCAGGGGTCATCGCATCGATCCAGCAGTCCTAAGATATCGTGAAAGGGCTCATTCAAATGGAAATTAAAAGTTCTAGTGCCCTTTTTAAATGACCAAAAAAATGGAGGGCGACCTGGCCCCTCCCCACGCTAATTTTTTCCCAGTAACCCAATCAAAATTTTGAGATAGCCATTTTATTCAGCATAGTCGAAAATTTAGTAAATATATCTTTAAGGATAACTTAGTCCCTAACAGCTCCCGGGGGAAGGGCTGCAAGTTATGAACATTGCCCAATGTTTACATATAATTTTGGTTATTGGGAAGCATACAGACGTTTTCAGGAGGGATATTTCAGGGTGAAGAGGGGGGTCGGAGGAGGGGATTGATTGGGAGAAAATTTCCATAGAGGATGTTTCCTTGGGGGAAGGGATTTCTATGAAGGGAGTGCCGGATTTCCCAGCATTTTTTAAAAAACGATCAGAAATTAAATAAAAAAACAAAGTTTTTCAACTGAAAGTAAGGAGCAACATTAAAACTGAAAACGAACAGAAATAATTACGTATATGAGGGGTTTACCCCTATAGTCAATACCTAGCTCTTTAGGCTAAAGTTTTTTTTTTTAGTATTTTCAAAAGAGCTATCTATTCTAATTTAAACAGCTTTTGTGATTCAGGGATTTGTGATTTGATCAAAATTCGAACTTTAGCGTAAAGAGTGAGGTATTGACTAGGGGGGCGAACCCCCTCATATACGTAATAATATCTGATCGTTTTAAGTTTTAGTGTTGCCCTTACTTTCAGTTGAAAAAACTTGTTTTTTTATTTAAGTTTCAAAATAAGGCCAACAGAAATCAACTAAAAAAAAAATTTCCACAAGATAAGTTTTTCAAAGATAAGTAAAGAACTCCATTGGACCACAAATGAGTAAATTGATAAATAAATGAAAACCAAAATGAACAGAAATTACAACAAATAACCGAGTCAAACTGAAAACGAGCAGAAATTACCATGAGTATGGCTCAAAATTCGTATGTCTTCCCAAGGCCAGAATATAATTTCCACTTTACTGAAAAAAAAAAATTCTAAATGTTTTCACTTTTATAACTTTAATAAATCAAACATTATTAACATATTAAGGAATAAACATTAATATATATATATATATATATAAATAAAAAGTTCAAATAGGGATAAAATCCTTTTAATAGACAGTGATGATAGAAATTCACAAAAATACCAGATATTTCGGTCACATATACAGTGACCGTCATCAGCAGTAAAAACATCAGTAGTAAATCAGTAGTAAACATCAGTTTTACTACTGATGACAGTCACTGTATATGTGACCGAAATATCTGGTATTTTTGTGAATTTCTATCATCACTGTCTATTAAAAGGATTTTATCCCTATTTGAACTTTTATTTATCGTCATGGAAAGGCAGTGTGGTCTCCGAAATTATCTATATATATATATATATATATATATATATATATATATATATATATATATATATATATATATATATATATATATATATATATATATATATATATATATATATATATATATATATATATATATATATATATATATATATATATATATATATATATATATATATATATATATATATATATAATATATATATATATATATATATATATATATATATATATATATATATATATATATATATATATATATATATATATATATATATATATATATATATATATATATATATATATATATATATATATATATATATATGTATATATATAAATATATATATATATATATAGTATATATATATATATATATATATATATATATATATATATATATATATATATATATATATATATATATATATATATATATATATATATATATATATATATATATATATATATATATATATATATATATATATATATTAAACTGACAATGCACACTCATTTCTATTTGTTTCAGTAAAAATGCGAATTATATTCTGGCCTTGGGAGGACACGGGTGTTTTCAGCCCTAGTCGTGATGATGTTTGCTCATTTTGAGTTTGACTCGGTTATTTATTGTAATTCCTGTTCGCTTTGGGTTTCATTTACTTATCATTGCTGATCTGTGGTAGACGCTTGGTAGATCATTATATTCTATTGTTGCTCATTTTTGGTTGAATGGAGTTCTTTACTTTTCTTTGAAAAACTTATTTTGTGGAAAAAGTTTTTTTAGTTAATCAATAGTGAAACTGAGTCTTCCTTCTAACTAGGATAAGGTATATGAGAGGCAACGGTATAGCGTTGCCTATAGCAAAAGCCATACGGCTCCAATGTTTATTATTATTATTTTTTTCCCCAGAGACACTTCATATGGAAAGGGTCGTCGTAGGAACTTCAAAAGGGGCTCATTCGATTCGAAATGGACAGTTTTAGTGCCCTTTTTAAGGGTCGATAGAGATTGGAAGGCAACTATCACCACTTCCACGCCAACCAGTTCCCCAAATACATCCAATGAAAAGTTTGAGTTAGCCATTTTATTCAGCTGAGTTGATTTCCAGATAGAAATTTTGTTTTTGAGGAGGAGACTCCCCTACCACCCAAAGGAGAAAGGGTTGTAAGTTTTGCCCTGGGGGCATATAAGGTTTATATCTTTTAAGATTAATTGATTGCCAGTTTGTTTAAAATAGTCATATGGAACCATCGCTTCCATATGAAGTGCCTCTGGGAAAAAATAAAAACATTAGAGACTTGTGGCCTTGGGGTTAGGTGGGGGAAGGCTAGTTGCCATAGAATCACTTTTGACTTTTAAAAGGGAACTAGAACTTTCGATTTCCAATCATTTGTGTTCCCTACGAAATTCATGCAACCATATCTTCAATATAAACCTTATAGGCGGGGATTTCCCAGGAAAATCTTGCAAAAACGGAGCAGCAAAAGCGCTTGGGCCTAGAAGCGTCAAAGCTTTAACTCCAGCCATGAGTTAAACAAAATCTTGAGCTGGTGAGCTTTCAGCAATTCATTTCATTGTATATCAAATATTCAGTTTAATTTTATTAGTTCTTGCCTAAGCTGTTGATTTATTTTCTAAATAAGAAAATCAATTTGAAATAGAGAATTTCAAAACACTTAAAACTTTGGCAATAAAAAACGAGCAGAAATTAATTTTAAAAAAACTTTCCGGAAAGGAAATTTCCTAAGAACAGTAAAGGTCATATTTAACTTAAGATCAGAAGAAATAGAAACTTACAATAACTCAAACTGAAAGCGACCAGCAGTTAATATTACAGAATAAATTAAATCCAAAACGAACAGAAATAAAATAATCATGCCAAAAATACACAAAACAGTTAGTAATTTAAATAAATAAATAAATATTAAAACGAGCAAAACTCAAACTAAGTATGCAAATCAGGGTTAAAGAACAAAAATATTTTTCTACTGAAGCATAAATGAAACCCAAAACGAACAGAAATTAAATAAACAATCATAGCAAACAAACATATAATATAGGCACGAATATAAATAAGTAAGCAAATCTTAAAACGAGTTAATATCAAATTTAATATACAAAACAATCTAAATTTGTCTACACACAAGAGTTTGGGTTTCGCCTCCTTCTCTCACTGTAAGAGTGTGAAACCTACTGCATCATTGGCTCTTTACTGACAACAAATTATGTTACAAATATATTTTTTTTTTTACTTATTACAATATTAAAAATAAACATAAAAATTACAACAATTTTTAATTTTGAAATGATTAGCTTCAGCAATTAATATCGCTATATATTAAATACTCAGTTGAACTTTATTAGTTCTTTCCAAGATTGTTCAAGACAAATATAGCTTCACTACAATCAAGAGTTTGAATACTGCCCCCTTTCCTAACTGTAGACGTATAAAGTCTGCTACGTCATTGGTGCTTAACTTAAAAAATGAATTACATTCCAAATGTTTTCTTTTTCAGTTATTTCAGCATTGAAAATGAAAATAAAACTACAGTGAAATAAAATTTTAAACTGATGATCTTTCACAAAATAATAGCATTATATATCAATCATTCAGTTGATTTTATTTATACTTTCCAGGACTGTTAAAAACACAAATAATTTCTTGTGAAGTGCCAATGATGCAGTAGGTTTCAGAATTTTACAGTTAGAGAAGGAGGCAAAACCCAAACTCTGATTTTTGTTTGTTTCAAGCTTGATTTACATGTTTAATTTAAGTTTCCCTTGTTTTAAGATTTATTGACTCGTTTAAATTAATAACTATTATATGTTTGTTTGCTATGATTAATTATTTAATTTCTGTTTGTTTTGGGTTTCATTTATACTTCAATAGCAAAACATTTTTGTTTGTTTTAAGCTTGATTTTCATATTCAACTTGAGCTTTACTCGTTTTAAGATATATTTATTCATTTATATTAGTACGATAAAATAAAATTTCCATAAAAATTATCTACGTTATATTAGTACCTGTTATATGTTTTTCTGATATTATTGTTTATTTAATTTTTGTTCCTTTTGGGTTTTATTTGTTCTTTAATAGTAACTTCTGGTCGTTTTGAGTTTGAGTTATTGTAGGTTCCCATCTGCTCTAATCTTAAGTTTAATATAGCCTTTACTTTTCTTGAGAAAACTTCTTTTTCTGAAAGTTTTTTTTATTAGTTATTATTAAAGACGGTGGGTGCAGTGAAAATGTTAAAAATAGAATAGCCAAGGCTCAGGATGTTTTTTCACATTTTAAAAAAGTTTGTATTAATAGGAAGATAAGTCTGCAGACCAAGATTAGAATATTGGAAGCTACAGTGGTGAAAGTGCTCAAATATGGTTTTGAAGCATGGGCGCTTTGAATAGCAGATGAAATTTGCAAGATATTTTCTATAGAAATTGCCTATGGATAGGTTTGATTACCCATCGGACATAATGTATCTCAAACAGCAAGCTCTACCGAAAATTTCGTTCAATCTCATTTTTGAGGGCTATAATAAGAGAAAGGTTAAGGTGGCTAGGATATGTTCTGCGGATGAAGGATGTCAGATTGTGAAATATTATCCTTATTGGCCCATCTTTTACGGTCAAACTGAAAGCAAGTTGTCCCTGAATAGGAGGAGAATTTAGTAAGGAAAGATGCAATGGAAATAGATATTTTCCGGAGGGTGTAAAGAGAAGGGCTTTGAATATATTGGGAAGGAAGAGGAACGTGCCTAGCTGTGAGGGCCTCAGCTGCTTTAATGCAACACTGAATTTGTAGTAGCAGCAGTAGTAGTAGTAGTAGTAGTAGTAGTAGTAGTGGTAGTAGTAGTAGTAGTAGTAGTGACGGTAGTAGTAGTAGTAGTAGTAGTAGTAGTAGCGGTAGTAGTAATAGTAGGAGTAGTGGTGGTAGTAGTAGTAACTGTAGTAGGAGTAGGAGTAGTAGTTTTAGTAGTAGTAGCAGTAGTAGTAGAAGTAATATTATGCAATCAAGTGAGTTTCAGATAATTCAGCTTAAAACGATTTGAGGCTCCAACCTTTGACGTTTGACGCAAAGTAATTATCCAATGTTTGACACCCTAACGTTTGTCTTTTTTGTCCAGTTTTTGATGTCAGGAAATATCCGATAAAACTATCTTTTTTTGGTTTCTTATTTGGTTCTATTTAGTTTCAATACATTTTTGCGATATTACATCCTCATTTGTTGGTTTTTTTTTCGCAGATTTACAAAATTTTCCTGAGGTTATGGTGGCCAATTTTTTAGCCGATCGCTTCCAGGATCGTTCAACGTATTTAAAACTTTAAACTATCTATAGATTATCTGTACTTAAACTATAATTGATTTATAAACAAAAAATTATCTCTCATGGTTTTAGACGCCATTTGGCTTTTATAAGAAGTCATGAGAAAGGATTCAGAGGAAATTGAAATTTCTTCAAAGGGGTAAAGAGGGAAGCTCTGAAAAGGTTGGGGTAAAGGAGGGGCATGATTTTTAATCGTAGTCGAAACACTAAAATGACCTTTTTGTTACGTTTGTGTGGATACAAGAAAAGGATAGGATATATAAATCGATCGATATAACATTCACAGGGACACAGTTTTTGCAAATGTACTTTGGTTTTTGCAGAACCTGTATTTGGTTATTTTTGAACGTTGATGACGTAGAATGACCATTTCTATTATATTATGAATTAATTTCCATTAAACCAAAAACGAGCAGAATTAAAGTCAAATGATCTTCCAAATGTAAAACTACCGCAAATCGCCATCAATAAATAAACGAAACCCAAAACGAACAGAAATTACAATAAATTACCGAGTCAAACTCAAAACGAGCAAAAATTTAAATGATTAGGGTTGACAAGCCCCATGCCTTATCAACACTAGAATGTAATTTGTCCTTTACTAAAACAAAAAATATTTTTTAAATGTTTTCACGTTTTGACTGTAATAAACAAAAAATTATTGAAACCTTAAGGAATAAGTATCAGTATATGTATATTAAACTAAAAATTCATTTTCCTTATTTTTTAGTAAAGTGGAAGTATATTAAACTGATAATCCACGGTCAACTGTTTGTTTTCAGTTTCGGTAGTAGAAGTAGTAATTTTAGTAGCAGTAGTAGGAGTATGACTAGAAGAAGCAGCGTTAAGATGCAAACATTTTCTTTTGGTTGGAGAAAAAGCCAAGACAAATAGTCTAAGTGAGAGGCAAAGCAGGCATAAGACTTTTCCAGAATTGTATAAAAATGATATCATTTTGCTTGTTGATAGATAGTCTATCGTCTATTTATCTTAAGGCAGAACTAAGGTAGATAGACATAGAATCCATTGATATTTGAATTAAAATCAACTTGGTAGATTGCGATGAAAAACTTCAGAGAAAAGATTGAAAAAAAACACCAAGACAGTTAAGCTGAGTGAGAGGCACAGCTGGCATGAGCCAGTTTCAGAATTGTATGAAAATGATGTAATTTCTTTTGTTGACACATAGTCTATCATCCATTCTTGGGCAGAACTAAGGTAGATAGGCACAAAATAAAGGTCATTCAAATAGATTATGAGTTCAATGAGCCACTTGAAGGCAATTGGAGACAATAAATAAAAGGTTTTCAAAGATTTAAACGGCTAAGCCAAGTCATGGCGGCTAAGTGTATTTTGTTAAAATTTGAGACTATGCTAGGATCTTAAGTGAAATTCTAATATTTTTTGGGGGGTCTATTTCTAACGTTGTGCTGTTTCATTTTTATTTTTTTGCAGTTGGTATTTCGTTTGCTTTGCTCTGATGGTTTACTCGGCTTTTCTTTCGTTGAGCTTACTCTCTTAAAACTATAATGCTTACAGGTGTTCTTCAGAATTGCAAACTTTGTAATTTGGCTTGAAAAGTTAAAAAAAAACTAATCAGAACAACGAACCAATTTTTTTTCAAAACAAACTTTTACCATTAAAATTAATCAGAACGATAGTTTCTATTCTTGAATCCTCTTGTGTTTTTTTGTTGATAAGGATTAATTTTTACTTAGAAATCCTTCCCATGAACGATTTGATTTTTTTTTTTACTCTAGCCAAACCAAATAGCAGAAATATTTGTGGAAAACTGGAAAGTGGTCGTTTAGTCACAAATTATAACTTATTTCCCACTATTAAGGGCTAACACCAATTGCTAAGCAGTCACCCAATGACCCAAACACATTTACTTTATTTACAATTATGCATCCACGGTTTTTCCTTATTATGATCAATTTCATTTGGTTTCCTCATAATTAATTTATATCCCCAATTTCAATGGGGAAATATCCCCCCTTCACTGCGAAAGTCCATGGTTGACACAATCAAATAAGCAATTCGATTGGTGATACATTGGGGAAAATAGAACTGAGATTCTTTTTCTACATTTCTCTTATTACATCAATGTGAACAACGCGTAATAAGGTAACTAGACGGGTGACGTAAAGATGAAAATATCTGAGAAAAGGTAAAAAAAAACCTATTTCAGATAACAACTGGCTATACTCTACTTGTTTTTTCACTTGTCGTGCTCACCCGCCGTGAAAGTGAATACTGGCATAATTTTTAGAAAGTTTATGTTAGTATAATGAACGCATATCCAATTTGTTGTGTTTTGTACACTGCAAAATTTTTAATTTGGGTTAAGCTGATTTGTGGTGTATGGAACAAAACTCGACTCTGTCTTAGTTTCTTTACCGGAACTAATTAGTTTTTTTCCAGACAAGATCATTTACCAGGAAGAAAAGCTTTCGAGCCATATACTCCCGTACTAAGTGCAACTTAAGTTCACAATTCGATAATTAAATACAATTTTGGTCGAGTATTTAAAACTTATATTTTAATACTTTTTGGAGTACTTGAACCAAAACAGGCGTAGAAAATCCACCTAAAGAGAAACAAAAAATTACTCTGAATTCTATGATAGGCAAAAGAAAAACTACGGTGCTCAAATAAGGTGTACTCAACGTGCTATGTCGAGCCCCACAAACGGCAAATTTATCGGGAGTTAGCACTTATCTGTCATGGAAATACTTTTTAGCGACCATGGCTGGTATCACTAATTTTGTTGAATACGTAACCCTGGATTATCGTAAATCGTACGTCAGATTCGTTAGAAGAAAAAGTATAACATGTAAGCACTAAGGAAAAAAATTTGAGTTAAGTGTTATAGAGGTCTAGGTCCTGTATATTTATTTTACTGTGCATAATCTTTACAATTAATGTTAAAGCTAAATATGCAGACTATCTGAAAGGTTTTTCAAACCGGAAAATTTAACTAGGCAGGCTAGCCTATTTCAAAGTTCTTTTAGATAGGCTAGCCTATTTGTGGCTTAAAGATAGACCTGTCTTAGATAGCCTAAGTTAAGCCTACAATCTTGTGAGTTTTACTCCTCAATTCATGGTGAGAAACATTGTTTTATTGGAAAACTATTGATAAACCTAGTGTATCCTACAAATTTTTAAATATGGCACAAGCTAGGCAATTTGGCCTGGTCAAACCAAAATATTGGTAAGTTTTTACCAAATCATATTATTGAGTTAGGAATAAAGTGAATACACCATTCAATGCCTTTTTTTATGCTGATTACAAATATAATAACCATTTCTATTGGAAATGAGTTTCAGTCCCCCCCCCTCACCTAACCCCCACCCCCATATGTCAAATATGTATCCTGAATCGACATACATAGGGGGGGGGGGCAAAAAGTCATTTCCAATAGAAATGATTGTTAGGCCTATATTCATAATCAGCATAAAAAAAGACATGGAATGGTATATTCACTTTATTTGAAACTCAATAATATGATTTGGTAAAATTTACCAAAATATTTAGGTAGAAAATGGCTTCCTGTGTAAATTTTCTTTGATATGTTGGATTAACACAGAAGTTAGGACTGAGGCTTTTGTATCTAGGCCTAGTTCTAGAATTTAGGGGTTTCTAACTCTCTTAGAGAGTAGTTATTTTAGGTAAAAGATGATTTCAGGAATCAATCCACAACCTAAAATATACCTTAGGTGCATGGACTCTCCAGTAAATATTTTGATTAACAGAGTAGCCTATTCCTAAACTAAGAAACAAACTTAGGCCTATCCCTAGAATCAGAATTTCATCCTGAACCAAATGTGACATTTGTTTCTATTGCAAATTTCAATTTCAAGCCCTTCACAGAGCCTCAAAGATGATACCTTTTTCTCTTATTTTAGATATGGCCTGTGTTAGCATCAGTCTTGTTAAAACTGGTTTAGCCATAAGTTGAATCAAAAATGACAAAATCAAAAATCAATAAACGCATTAGAAACATGTAATATTGGCTATTTGCTTTGAAACTTTGAAACTTTAATATTTCAATTTGCTTGAAACTTTGAGATGGTACTTATGTATTATACTGCCTATACTCAATTGATTCATTTAAGTAGAACCTAATTAAAACTGATTTTTATGACCATTTATGAAATTCATTTAGTTTGCAATCTGTATTGATAGTGAATAGTGCCTGCTGATGGATGTCAAAATGAAATTTAGCATTTGCTTAGGATTGAAAAAGAGGCAATTAAATTTTATGTATAAACTTCATCCTGTAAATGCAGTTCTTAATGCCATCAATATATCCTGGGCAGCCTGAATTTTATAAGTTTCTTCTATAGTTTCTATAATTTTGTTAATAAAGTATTATATTTTCATCATATTTTGTGATATTTCAGTAGGATTGAGTATCAGAGAAACAGGTTCTACTTAAATGAAGCATAAAGAGTGTCCTGGCTCAATAGTAAACAACACTCTAAAAAATGGAATTTTGATACCAATAGATACATCAAAGGAATCAGATTTTTATGCTGATTTCAAATATATATACATACATTTCATCAAGTTTAATCTTACCCATCAAAACCTGCCTAAGAAAATTTGCCTTATTTTTGAAAAAAGGAGAAAATGCCCCCTAAAAATTATAGAACCTTAATGAAAATCCCACTATCAGATTTAGCATATCAGAGAACCCCACTCAAGCTCCTATCTGCAAAAATGAGGTATCTTGTATTTTTGCCAGAAGAAAGATCATGGATGCATGTTTTTTTGTTGTTTTTTCCCCCAGGGGTGATCATATCAACCCAGTGGTTGTAGAATATCACAGGGGGCTCATTTGAACAGAAATTAAAGTTTTAATGCTCTTTTTAAGTGAACAAAAAAAATTGAGGGCAACTATGCCCCCTCCCATGCTAATTTTTTCCCCAAAGTCACCAAATCAAAATTTTGAGATAGCCATTTTGTTCAGCATGATCAAAAAATGTAATAACTATGTCTTTGAGGATGGCTTAATCCCCCACAGTCCCAGGGGGAATGGCTCCAAGTTATGAACTTATGCGCACTGTTTAGGCCTACATATGGTTTTGGTTATTGAGAAGTATACAGACATTTACAAAGGGATTTTTTTCTGGTAGTGGGGGAGGGTCACAGGGGAAGTTTTCAAGGTCAAAGGGAGATTGCTATGAAGAAAGCACCAGATTTCCCAGCATTATTTAAAAAAGATTAAAAACCAAATATTTTTTTTTTACCTGAAAGTAAGGAGTGACATTAAAACTTAAAACAAACATCAGTTATTCCATATGTGAAATGGGCTGTCTGTTCCTCAGTGCCCTGCTCTTTATGCTTAAGTTTTTTGTTGCTTTGAAAAGTATAGTTGTCAGAAAGAGTGAAACTTTAGGGTAAAGAGCAAGGCATTGAGGAGGAGACAGCCCCTTTTATATGCAGAATAATTTCTGTTTGTTTTAATGTAGCTCCTTTCTTCCAGTTAAAAGAAACTTGTTTTTTTTATTTAATTATTTAATGGGAGCTTTGGTTTCTTCAAAACTTTTCTTTAAATTTGTGCTTTAAGCTCATTTTATCTGGAGTATCTCTAAGGATTCTGGTCCTGCCATGTTTGCTAGCACCCCAACTGATGTACAAATTGTAGATTTTTGGTATGGTCTCACCATTTCAGGTGACTGAATTTTAGCCACTTCCTTGTATGCTGGTCTTATAGCCTACAGTTTCTCTTACAGCTCAGCCCTGCCAGTTACAGATGCTGGGAGAAAATCTGACTCAGAAAATACATCTGGGTTAAATGGCTATATACCTTTCTTAACAAACCCTGCAGTTATGTCCTGAGGACTCATCTTTTGAATAAATTGTGCTTTTGAAAGTTGTGCGATTTCCACAACATACATTCTTTGGCCAAGATTTTATTGATGCAAAGAATCATAAGATTCTTTGACAGCAGGTTTCAAAGGACTAAGTTGATGTATCCAGTGGGTAGAGGCAGTGTGAACAATGGGCTGGTAGTGTGAGAAGCTGTATCTCTTTTTCTAAGCAAAAATTCATAGTTTGAATTGAAACATGGCTTTCATGAGCAATTCTCAAGCAGCAATAGGACAGGATTTTAAAAAGTTGCATTGACTTGCTTCTGAAAATGTTGAATAGACAAGTAAAAGTTGTCTTCTGTCATCCAACCACTTGTATAGGCAAGGCTAACACATCCAGGGTGGCTGTATTGAAACATCCTTTCAGGGGTGTTTTAACATAAGGAAGGACATACAGTGGGGGAATTGTCTGTCGACTTGCACCTACAAAACACAGCAAGGTGACTTTCTTGCATTTGCAGCTGACACAGTTTGTTGAACCTGTTTTCTTCCTTTCTTGGCAACAGCACAATGGGCTTGTACAACAGTAGAAAGTCTCGTTTCATCACAGTTCCACATTCTAGTTTGTCCAAATTGATTATGAACATAAAGTGAATTGAAGTCTTCAAAAAATTGTTTGATAACTGCAGCATTAGATTCTGCTGTTCTTGCTTGACTGGAGTTTTCTGGTGTCTCATCTTTGTCTCTGTCTTATCAAGCCAGCCATTTCTTATTTATCGAATTTTTGGGGCAGAACAATAGACAACATCAATGCCCAATTATAATCCAACTTTATAATGGCCTTTGGCATCAGACATTGGTTCATTAAGCTATATTGCTGAAGGTAGTTGCTGAGCTCTTTCTTTTGTTTTTCAGTAAACACTGTTCATAGGAATCTCAATTGCCTCTGAGGCTGCTAATTTTTCTGCCTGGGCTGTTTTAGTTCCTTCAGTTTCACTTTCACAAAGATGTTTCTTTGTGTGCTTTACAGCATCATACATGGTACTGTTGTCTTTCTTAAGCCTAACTCTTTAGCAGTTTTACCAAAGGACTCCACAGTCTTTTTGAGTTTCTTCTGGTTAGGAAAACTACAACCAGTTCTCAAAAATGGTCTGACCATCTAAAAAAGAGGGCCTCTCTTGCTCATGCTCAAACAAAAGACTTAAAGTACCAATAACATAAAAAAAAAAAAAAAATTTTGCCTCCAAGACAGATCTGGATTTCACACTTGGAAATGGCAATTTTCTAAGCTTTTTCTTTTGCTCGTTTTGAAGTTACAAATTTTTACAGGCACCACATTTTGTCAGAAATGCCTCCCAGGACCTTGAAAAAAAACTTGTTTATTGAATTTTAAAGCATTTCTTATAATTAAATTTCAAACACTAGCAGGCCACTGTGTCCCAAAGACAGCTACATCCTTCAAGGGAAAGGCTAGGCTTTCTTAACCTATTTGGCACCACATGCAACTAGCTTGTTTGATTGATTGTTCACTATCCTTTTCGTTTTCATTTGGGGGCAATTACTACCAACCCCAGCATAAATGTAGAACTGCAAACAGGTTATTTCCACAGAAGTCTAAATAGTGTTTTTCCCTAATCTCACAGGATGTATAGAATCATGTAAGTTCCCAAATAGCTAATGCATATAATGAGATTTCATTTTCATTGTTCTTGGTACTTTAAGCACTTATTTCCATTAACATTACAACCATAATTATAGACAATGGCATAAACTGTGAAAAAAAAATCTAATATCCAGTGCTAACTGTAAGTAACAGATGAAGCAAAAATGTGTGCATTGATTTTTGGCACTTTAAATAGGCCCAAATATGTTTTGTCTCCAATGTGCTTAACTTACTGAGGATACACAAAGGGAATTTCTTTTAAAGTTTGTGTGTATCAGTGGTGGATCCAGGCCCCCCCCCCTAGCATAGTCTAAATTAGTATGATTTACTTAATTAACTCAAGTTTGCGTGAACTAAACTTGCTCCTAATGCAAGTTTTTATCAGATCAACCTGTTTTGTGCCCTCCTTCCCTAAGATTTTTTTATTGGATCAAACCTAGTTTGCCCCCCCCCTCCTAAAAAAATTCGGATCCGCCCCTAGTGTGTATTGATTCTTAACACCCCATATATTATTTTCTTTGATTCGCATAAAACTTTCACATGCTTTTTTTTTTTATTGAATCTTAGCATATGTATATTTTTTTGTTTAGCTGATCTCCTTGAAAATTTCAGGGCAGGTCCCCTTTTTTATAAATGACCTTGATATGCATTTATTAAAAAGAAAACAACAGTACCAACAAAACAGATCAAAGGGTGTGTACAGGATGGCTTCAGCCCTGTAGAAAACAGAAATTGGCTTCAGCCCTGTAGAAAAAACAGAAAACAGAAAACATTTAATCTACACAAATAAAAATCCCCCTCCTTGTCTGTTGAAAAGTTTTAAGTCAAAATATTGTCAAATTACTAAGGGCTAGGAAAGTGAAATTTGATTGTTTGAATTGGTTAAAAGGAAGCTTTTGCAATCATATATATAATAAATTATGGAGAACCAGAAATTCAATTTTTTAACAAAAAGACCCCCATATGCAGTTTTAGTATTAGCAGGCATACAAAAATTACAGATGTGAGTCAAACATCAGCAAAAAATATGTGGTGCCTAATAGCTTCAGAAGGTGTGGCTTTCCTTTGAAGGCATCTTAGGAAATCAATATATTGTAAATGTTTGAATAATAAATGATAAAAGCATTCACAAATATAACTAATTTATTTTGCTTATTTATTTTCATGGTTCAATGTGACAACACTGACAAAAGTGTGGTACTGCCCTAAAAGCTTTAGAGTTAATAATAAAAAAAAAGTTTTCAGGTATTGACAGACCAAAACTGGGTCCAGGGGCAAAAATGCTTTTATTTTGGTGTCCTTTAACAAGCTACTGTACCAAGGTACTGTACAAGGTACCAAAGTAACAAGGTACTTTAACAAGCTACTGCACAATCATACTGCTGATCAAAAGTTTTGATTGAACACACACATTTTGTCAAATTTTTTTATTGGAATCTAGTATTTTAACTGCAAATAAAAAAAAGCTGTAAAAACCAAGTGGATTCCCGAAACTAAAATGTCAGAGTAAGTGAAACAGAAATTGAATTTAAAAAAATATTTCCTAAAGAGAAGTTCTCAAAGAAAAGTCACAAGCCATGACTTTTTAAGCTTCAAGAGCCGTTGAAGTTAAAAACGATGAGAAATAAGTCATATGATAGGCTAATCTAAACTTAAAGCAAAAAGAAATTACTATGGAAGAACAAATTGAATTGAAAAAAAAAAACAATAAATAAAATAGATAATAACTTCAAATGCAAAATTAATAGATTCTCCTATGGATCAGTAGATGAATAGTAAGGTGAATAGAAGTTAAAGTAATCAATTCAAACTTAAAGAGGACACAACTTACCGCAATTTAGAGTAGGGCTACCACACCCCTAAACCCTCTCAAGGCCAAAGAATTCTTTTTGCTTTAATGAAAACAAGAAATATCTTAAATTATTTCTTTTTCATCATAAAAAAAAAAAAAAATCGCCAAGACTTCCAGGTACAAATATCACCATATTTTAATAATTAGTCTGGTTTCATTAGTTTAGTGTGCAGTAAGCTTTATTCTTACTTTCTTTTAGTATGTATTTTGAGCATATAGAAAATTCAGAAATAGGAAATAGAGAAATAGAAGATTTCAGGTAACATAACATGAATATAAATACACCAATTCAATATATTGCTTCAACAAACTAAGCAGATTGCTTAAAAAAATACCATGTTCATTAAAAAGTTTTATTTAGGTATCAAATTTCTGCATGTTTTGCATGTAATAGAATCAAATTGAAAAGTTTTGATAGAAATGTTACTTTTCTTAATTAGTAAAATTAAATTGGAAGTCACAAATTAATTATTCTAAGAATTCTTTTTCTTTCCTGTAATCTTGAATATGATAGTGACTTGATTTTGTGTTGATGTTTTGACAAATGAAAACCATAGTGTTCACAGTTCATGTAGTTTCTAGTAAAGTCCTATTGACACTCTAACATTGTGGTAGGATTCAGGGAGGGTTGGGTTAACCCAATGTTTGCAGGAGCTCTTATTTTTGGACCCGGATTAGCATTGTGAATTTTTGATGTTATATTGTTGATGTTAGAACAAATGAAAACATAATCCAATGCTCAAAACACAAATTGTTCTCAGTAAAGCACATAACACTCTGGTCTTTAGAGGCTTTAGGGGGTGGTGATCTGTTATTAACTTTATGTTTCATGTGATTATCCATGTTTGTTTTAGGTTTCATTTATTTATTCATACTAATTTCTGTTCATTTTAGTTTGGATTATTTAGTTTGACACTCTTACCTTGTAGTAGGCTTCAGGGAGGGTTTGGTTAATCCCATGGCTGAGGAGGCTCTTATTTAAAACCCTGATTAGCATTGTGAATTCATTTTGATGTTATATTGTTGATGTTAGAACAAACAAAACATAACCCAGTGCTCAAAACACAAATTGTTCTCAGTAAAGCACATAACACTCTGGTCTTTAGAGGGTTTAGGGGGTGGTGATGGTTGTTCTATTTTTTGTTTGTGGTAGGTTTTTTTTTCTTAAGTTTGCCTTGATTATTCATTGGCTTTTCTAAAAGTTTCTGGATCCTTCTTTTGCGGGATCTATTATTAATTTTATGTTTGATGTGATTATCCATGTTTGTTTTGGGTTTTATTTATTCATCCCTACTAATTTCTGTTCATTTTAGTTTGAATTTTAATGGATGGTTTTCTTTATCCTCATTTTAGGGCTTAGCCTCTTTGCCTTTCCTCTTTGTTTCTTAGAAAAAACTCCTTGTCAGAAAATATTTTCTTTTCTTTATATAAACATTAGGAAAAGATTGGAAAATGAGCTAAAATCCCTGCTCAACTTTTCCAACTAACAATATCCAATATCAAATTCACAATAAATGAGAAACAAATAGATTAGAACTTAAAACCAAACCAAAAGGCCAGCAATTGTTTTGTTTCCCTCAAAATTCAGGAGCATAAAGATAAGTAAAAACAAGTTGCACAATCACTCAAATGAACCAAACAAGGCAATGGTTTTCGAAAAAAAGAAAAATAACACTGCACAATAGACTTAGAAAAAAAATTATAAACAATATCAAATAATAAAAAAAACAACTTTCAAGTGTTTATTAAATTCCTGAAAGAAGAAAAAAGGTTGTTGATAGAGAGAATGTTTTCAGATTAATGATAGAAGCTATCCATTGTGGTCTTAGCTACTTCTAAATATTTGTTAATACTGAACCTGAAGTCTAGTTTAGTGTTATTAAAACAAATAAGAAAACCAAATAAAAATTTACAGTGATTAAACTAACAACCGCAAATTGATGAAAATTCCTAGAACTTATATATAGAAATACTCCAAGCCCAGTTATAGGTTTGTAAGTCTTGTAGACGAATGTAATAAAGTCCAAAAAAGTTACGCACTGTGAGCAACTTTTTGGACTTTATTGTCACAATGCCACATTCTGCTGTTAAAAAGTATCTAGATGGGTCATGACTGGGAAAATTCGTTTCTCCTCCCAGCCCTGTTAATATTTTTCATAAATTGTCTGCTGACTCAAATTAGATACCCATGAAAGTTTAAAACCTTGAGCATAAGTAGGAGGAGTTTCAAAGCGTCACTTGTTTGTTGAAAAATCAGTTGTTTCCATGCTTTGTGTGGTTTTAGAAAAGGTAGAGGATGTGTCAACCAAATTTTCACTCTTAGGTTAATCACTAAGAAGTACCTTACTTATCAAACACCTTTGGTCCTCAGTTTTATACATTATGAGCAAGCATTTGATTCTGTAGATAAAAGAGCTTTAGGAAAGGTCCTATCCTTGTATGGTATACCAGACAAATACATTAAAAAGTGATTAGTGCTATGTATGAGAATATCACTGCTGCAGTTACTGTAGAAAATTAGGTTAGCAGCTGGTATTGTATTAAATCAGGAGTTAAGCAGGGTTTGCTTTATCCCCCTTTATATGCATCAGTTTGATGGAATTTGTCTTAAGGAGCACAGCAAAGGCAATGGGTGACCACGGAATCAAATGGAGATGGAAAAAGTCTCCTGGACTTAGACTATGCTGATGATCTAAGCATCCTAGATGTGGGCAAAATAAATGAAGTTTTAGAGGTTTTGTGAGTTTGGGGTGCTTGATTAGGTTTAAATGTTAATGTTAAGAAGACTAAGTCACTAAGGCTAGGAATAAATGAAGATGAAAAGGTAACTTTGGGTAACAAAAAGATTGATCAGGTGGACAGCTTCACTTATCTTGGTAGTATTATTAGTAAAGATGGCGGAAGCAGGGAAGATGTTTAAAGGAGAATGGCCAAGGCTCATGGTGTTTTTTCTCAGTTAAAAAAAGTTTTGAAGAATTGGAAGATAAGTTTGCAAACCAAGATTCAAATAATGGAAGTTACAGTGATAATAGTAGTCAAATGTGGCTCTGAAGCATGGGTGCTCCAAAAGTGGATGATGATTTGCTAGATGTTTTCCAGAGAAATTGCCTACAGATTGTTCTAGGTAACTAGCTGACTGACTGTATTTCAAACAGTAGGCTCTATGAAAAGAGCGGTTGAATTGTGCTTTCTAGGGCTATAATGAGAGAAAGGTTGAGATGGCTAGGGTATGTTCTGTTGGTGAAGGATGACAGATTGTTCTTTTTGGTCAATCATCTAGGGCTAAAGGGAAAGCAGGTTGACCATGGTTGGGGTGGGATGATGTCATAAAGAAAAATTTAAAGGAAATGGGAACTTCCTGGGAGGGTGTTAAGAGGGAGGTTTTGAATATACTGGGACAAAGAGGAACGTGCGTAGCTGTCCTGGCCTCAGGCGGCTTGATGCTGCCGTGAGTTGTTAGTAGTAGTAGTAGTAATTTTACTTTCTACAGCAACTAAAATGAAATTAAAGTTATTTTTAAAAAAATGTTATTCTTTTCACCAAACAAAGCTCAGTCTCCTGGGGCTAGAATTTAAAATTCTAAGTGTCAAGACTCCCAGTACTTTCTGATTATTTCTTCTAATAATAACCAGTACCACTTTATTTTTACTTTTTTTTGTTAAAGTGATGTAATCAAGTTTTATTATGCCTGTACATGAAAGCAATTGATATATTTAATCAACCTAAAGGATAATGCATAGGCTGGTATAGATTGGTTGTCCAAAGTCAAAGTACATGCATTTCTTTCATAAAATTGTATTGCAGGAATAGCATTGTCATTCTGAATCACTGAAGTATATATTATAGGGTGGCCATTGGCCCACAGAAAAAGACCACTTGATAAGTAGTCTGAAAATCTGAGTCTAATAAACCAATGTCTTTGTTTTGCCTCTTTTGATAACAATAGCAAAGTTCTAAAAGCTTCCATGGAAAATATTTACTTCAAGTTGTTTTAAGTGCTTTCAAATATTAAATTTTTTACCTTTGAAATTTTTTGCAACTAAAAGTAAAGAGCAACATTCAAACATACAATAAATACAAATATCAGATATGTATGAGAAGGAGGAGTAGTCGCTGATCCCTTAACCTCCCTTACTTCATACTAAAGTTTAAACTTCTTTTTTTCAAAGCATTTTAGAGCATAATTAATATAGCCAGTTGGTAATTGGAAGTGTTTTTTTTTTAACCAATTGCCCCAACCCCACTCATCTATACCTCAGTAGTTTTTGCACAACTATGAGCTACTGGGCATGAATGAATCTTCAAATTAGTCAACTCACTTAATTGATGCTTACAAACCCTTGTAGCGGTGTAGTGGAAGAAGCCATACCTGCAATTTAGGGGGTCTCAGGTTCAATCCCCACACGATACAATGGGGGAAAATTCTTTATTATAATTCCTTAACCACACAGTTGCTTACAAATGATCTTAATCCATGTAACAGCATTGATGTAGTAAAAAGTGATTATCTTCTTCTTTCTTCTTCTATTTAACGGCAGACGAGCTTTTCAGTAATACTATTTAGCCCTTTTACTTTTGCTTCAATCTGTGGGCTACAGAGCTACTGGCTTGATTGCCTCATATTTATTAGATATTTTCAGATATCTTTCAGTAGATCTTTTGACTCTAGGAGTTCAACTATGAGATGATAGATTTCGATTTCTATGCTCTGTGTGCAGGTATAGTTGGCTAGGCTCTTGGCTGATTGTGAGATTTTGTGGTGTTCGAAGCATTTTAACAGATTACAAAGCAAGGTATGTTGTGCAGGCGTCAGCATATTACATTCAAATAGGCAATGGTCAATTGTTTCATTATTCATATTACAATGCCTGCAAAGAGGGGACAGGGGGATTGAACCATTTGAATTAGAAAACTTATATGAGAATGCAAGAAAATTTAGTCCATTTGTTCCAGAACGAATTTTATGATAAGTTTTGATTATCTCCTATGTATTATTGTTTTTTTCTTCTTCCTCTGGGCAAAGCAGACAATGGATCATTTGACTGGAAATTATAAGTTGTAGAATTATTTTAGGGGGCAACAATTTTTCAGAGTGCAACTTGCTATTTTTCAATGCCTCTGGACACTTTACAGCCTGAATAAAGATTTGCTTGAAATTTTATTGGGAAAGTGGAAATTTTGATTTTCCCAACTTGTTACAGGAGCACCTTGAAGTATTGAGTGGAAACTTTCAGGGCATGTTGAGGGGGTTGTTGAACTAACCAAAAGCTACTATATGCATAATGATGCTATAAATACTATTGCTACTAGCCCTACTGCTACTATTATTACTACTATTGAGGCTAAGGATATTAAGGTAGTACTTTCAGGGAATGTCTAGGAAAATGTTGAACTAAATCAAAACGCACTATTTGTAAGCAGGCCAGTAAAGTGCAAATTATGTTCTGATCTTTAGAAGGCACAGGGGGCGTTATCCTTACTCCTTTTTGCGGTAGTTTCTGCTCATTTTAAGTTTGATTTGGTTATTTATTTTAATATCTGTTTCTTTGGGGCTTCATTTATTGATTGATAGTGACTTAAGGTCATTTTATACTTAAAAAACTATTAGCTTTATTTTTGATCATCTTCAGTTTATTTGTAGCTCTTTACCGTATTTTTTTTGAAAAACTTCTTTTGTGGATACAGTTTTTTTTAAAGTTTAGTTCTAAAAGAGTCATACAGGGATTTTCGATCTTATTATCAGAGGGCCCTAAGTTGAATCTTTATTAAATGATAACAATTAAAAATCAATAACATCGTAATATGCCTCTTAAATCAAAACGCACTCAGTGTATATTTCCCAAAGGGATTTAATTTCCTTCTAAATGTTTGTATTTAAGTGTATCTGGACTTTTTATTACAAATATGTGGCTTTTATTGTAAATTAGAAGTAAAAAAAACTTATTAAATACATGTTTTTACAAATGGTGTTTGATTTCCCTCAAAACTGGTTTTAGGGATTTTCTGAGCTTATTGGTTTTGAATTTTCAGGTAGTGTTTTGCCCCTTTAGCAGGCCCAAGTCCTTGAGACTATTCCATTTCAATGCCTCCTCTCCACCTCTAATTTTGTGTACACAGGAATGCTATACCTTTTTTTACTTATAATCAATTAGGTATTATTTTGTGAATGGTCCTAAATTATCAAATGTTGATCATACAAAAGTAATTTCTTAGACTACAAATGCTTTCCATTTACAAAATTGGTCAAATCAAAATATAATGAAAATGGGTATAACATTAAAAAAAGTGGACAAAATAAGCAGCAAACTTCTAATAATAAAGAAATTTGAATATTTCAACTTCGCGTCCGGAAGTCTTTATGAACAAAAAAAAAATTTTTTTTGCTTCTAAAGGCTTCTGGACGTGAAGTCGAAATATTAGGATTGATTATTATCTAAAGCTTGTTGATTCTTTTTTTTTCACTGCTTTTTCCACTGCTTAAATGTAACTTTCAATCTTGTTTTTTGTTTTCCTTTTCTTCGTAAGTTTTGTTTAATTTCGCTTAATACATTTTTTTCGCTTTTAAAGGCTTCCGGACGTGAAGTCGAAATATTAGGATTGCTTTATTATTTGAAGTTTGTTGATTTTTTTCCCCTGCTTTTTCTAAAATGTTCACTAATTTTCACTAAATTTTCACTATAGTTTTAGTTGTTAAATTTTGATCACCCAAAATCATTAAGGTTGTAGTTAGACTGTAGTTGATCCAAAAACACTAATTATATTTTTAATAATGTTGTTTGATTTCTTGTAAACTTAATATTTAAAAGTTTTTTTTGAGATTGTTGATCATAAATGCAAGGCTAATATTTGTAATATACAGGTTAAAATCAAAACACTTTAAAGATATTTTTCACAAATGGTGTTTGACTTTGATCAAAGTTAGTATCTACTAATTTTTGAAATTGTTAATTACAGATCTGAGGCTGACATGGCAATTTAGAAGCCCATACTCATTTTATGGCTACTCTTGCCAAAACTACACCAGTCATCTTTAACTAGGTTGTTATTATTGAAAACCATACGTTTGGGTTTCGTCCTCTGAGGCACTGCAAAAAGCTATTCACTATTACACCTGAAAGTTATTCATTGTTACGCCTTATAAATCACACTGCCACTTAAAAAAAAAAAAAATCTGGAAAGAGCGGTATTGATGTTGATTTTACTAGTTGAAAACTTCGTTCGCCTAATAACCTGATTGCACCCAATTGCTGATGTTCTTGAAGACAAAAATTTGCCGAATAAGTAGATTAGCCTACCATGAAATCTTACACTACTGTACCAAGATGAATGAAACCAGGTTTCTACTGCAATTATTAGTTATTGTTATTGATGAAACTTTTTAGCAGACATAGCAATTAAAAACGAATAAAGGTTAAAATTGTCTTTACTTTTCATGCAAAAACTTCATTTTCTTAATTTAATTGTATATGATAGCAATTCATTTTGTATGCAATGCATTTATGGTTAAGGATGAATGCGTTATCACGTGGTAGTGTCACCTGTGAAGCCGAGAGGGTCTATAATAAACTTTTGTGTAGTTCTAAACCAATGAGAGTTCCAGCTGAAATGAGTTTTTGCTCAATTGTGTTCAAAATTTTCTTTTGGCTGTACGGAATGGCAGAATTTTGACACCTTGCTGAGGCACCATTTTTTTTCTTATTTAAGAGGGATATAGGCTATTTTCATAGATATGAGTAGTATCGCCATAATACATTTAAAGTGACAGATAGAAAATTAACATGGGATTTTTAATGTGCCCTGTTTCAAGCGCACGCCCTGTTTCCAGCTGGCAAGATTCTCATGCCCTCCCGGGATTCCAGGTGTTGTGACGCAATTTTGTTTCAATATTAGAACGAACACAGATGGTAAGATTCCCATGACACACCCCTCACTGCTTTCCAGATGTCAAATAGGGAATTAGCATAGGATTTCCAGATGTCAGATAGGGAATTAGCATGGGATATAAAGGGTGCATAAGTGGAGTAATGGGTGCATAAGTTGAGCTACTAGTCCCTCAAGACATCGCACCTGTGCAATGCGGTCCCTTGTTTCTACCAATCAGCTGGCAAGATTCCCATGACATCCCCCTGCTTTCTAACGGCCATTACACCCCAAATGCAAGCAGTCATGGATATCCCGGAATACAAACGGTCCCCGGTTTCAACCGGTCCCTGTTTTAGCGGTCCCGCGGCGCCATGTTTCCGTGACCAGGTGACGCGATCTTGTTTCACCATCACAAGGAACACAGATGGCAAAATTCCCATGACACGCCCCTGCTTTCAACCGGCCTGTACTCCCGGAATACAACTGGTCCCTGTTTCTACCGGTCCCTGGATTCTGCAACACCCGGGTATTCCCATGACCAGGTGTAAAAGAGGATGACGCCATCGTGTGTGACTTAATAGTTCACAGTATTCTGTCCTAGTTAATATATTCTAGATATAACCAATTGCGCGTGAGGGAATTTCCCATGTTCCACTAACAAGAATGAGGTGTTTTGTGCACCTGCAAAAATTGGCATGCAGGTGGAGAATGATCTATTTCCAGAAATTGTGCTTGCTCTTAAGGTATTTTTAGTAGTAAAGGCAAAAGGGGACTACAATATGCTTAAACTGTGTAAACGTTTAGGTATTGAAGACTCATCCTAAACAATAAATCTTTCAAAAACACAGACCTTTGTAAATAAAATTTCTATTAATTAAAACAAAGAAAAAAAGTAAAAAAACATGACAAAAAAAAAATAAACGTAAAAAAGCTTATAAAGAATAATGTATAACCAAAAAGAACCATGCATTAAAGAAAAATACATCCTAGCTGTCATTTTCAGACGGGCAAGATTTATGTTAGATGTAAACTTAGGCTATATTGAGGTATTTCTGAGAGCTATTAACGAAAGCGCCACGTTTTCAACGAGCTAAGCTTATGAATATTTACCCACCTTGATATTTCGCAAGCCAAACCTTTCATGATGCTCCACACAAAAACCCTGCAACACCATGGTATTACGTAGCTATCCTCCATGGCATCCTCGTAACCTCCGTTATCACCCCTAGGACATTTTCAACCTTTTTCTCTCAAAAATAAATTTTGTAAACCTAAAAATGACCATTGTTTTTAATTGGACAACGGAAACTTGCCATTTCATTGCTAGATTGCGATGTTCCATGGTAATTCTGAGCCTGTGACACTGAATGGTTGACACACGACAGCCTCTAGCAAGGATTATCCCAAATATGCCACTTTTCTGGTGGTATTTTTCCAGCAAAAATACTAAAACATGCAGAGGGGAAATTCTATTTCAAGAAATTATTGTTTCCAAGGCAAATATGTAATTAGGGAAATTCTGAAAATACAGTGTTTTTGAGACAAGACTGTGCAACTGGAAAAACAAAATCATGTGTCAATAGAAGAAAAGCATGGGTCCTAGCAGGTAATTCCGCATCATCACCTCAAATCATTACCATCATCACCATCACAGACATCACATCATCACCTCAAAGACATTTTTCAGACATGTTTTTTTGTTTGAAACATATGACTCAGAATGTTTTATAGTGCGTTGTTGTCGTGTATCTTGTCTGTGTTACCTCTCTTGATGTTTTCAAAAGTGAATTTTGGAAGTTTTTTTCGTTTGAAACGTATGACTCAGGATGTTTTTATAGTGTTGTGTTATGGGTTATGTTGTCTATGTTACCTCTGTTGCTGTTTCAAAGTCCATTTTGGAAGTTTTTTTCCTTTGAAACCTATGACTTAGGACATTTTATAGTGTTTCGTCGTGGTTTATCTTGTCAGTGTTACATCTCTTGATGCTTTCAAAGAACATTTTGGAAGTTTTTTTGTTTGAAACGTATTTCTTAGGATATTTTTGTAATGTCGTGTGCTGGTTTATCATGTCTGTGCTACCTCAGTTGATGTTTCAAAGTGCATTGTGGAAGTTTTTTCCGTTTGAAACGTATGACTCATAATGTTTTTTGTAGTGTTATTTCGTGGTTTATCATCTCAGTGTTACTTGCCTTGTTGCTTTCAATGTGCGTTTTGGTAGTTATTTTGTTTGAAATATATGACTAAGAATGGCTTATGTAGTGTTTTGTCGTGATTTATCTTGTCAGTGTTACCTCTCTTGATGTTTTCAAAGTGCATTTTGGAAGTTTTTTCGTTTTAAACGTATAACTTAGGATATTTTTTGGTAGTGTTGTGTTTAGGTTTATTTTATCAGTGCTATCTCTGTTAATGTTTTCCAGAGTACATTTTGGAAATTTTCTTGTTTGAAATATGTGACCCAGGATGTTTTTGTAGTATTGTGCCGTGGTTTATCTTGTCTGTCTTACCTCTGTTGATGTTTAAAAGTGCATTTTAGAAGTTTTTCTTTTGAAAGATATGACTGACAATGTTTTTATAGTATTGTGTCGAGGGTTTTCTTGTCAGTGTTTTGTCTCTTGATGCTTTCGAAGTGCAATTTAGAAGTTTTTCGTTTGAAATATATGACCTAGGAATTTTGTTGTTGTAGTGTTGTGTTGTTTTTTATCATGCGTGTTTTACCCCAGTTGATGTTTCAAAGCGCATTTTGGAAGTTTTCTTGTTTGAAAAGTGTGACTCAGGATGTTTTTTATACTGTTGTATTGTGGTTATCTTGTCTATGTTACCTTTCTTGATGTCTTCAAAGTGTATTTTAGAATTTTTTTTTGTTTGAAACGTGTGACTCAGGATGTTTTTATAGTATTGTGTCATGGTTTATCTTGTCTGTGTTAGCCCCAGTTAATGCTTTCAAACTTCACATTGGAAGTTTCTCGTTTGAAACGTAAGATTCAGGATATTTTTTTGTTGTGTTGTGTCGTGGTTTATCTTGTCTGTGTTACCTCTGTTAATGTTTTCAAGGAGCATTTTGGAAGTTTCTCGTTTTAAAACGTATGACTCAGGATGTTTGTACGGTGTTTTGTCATGCTTTGTCTTGTCAGGGTTACCCCAGTTGATGTTTAAAGTGCATTTTGGAAGTTTTTAGTTTGAAACGTATGATTCAAATAGTGGTGTGTAGTGAT
Organism: Artemia sp. Qi Xiang Cuo; assembly: GCF_049724085.1. Classification (NCBI taxonomy): domain Eukaryota; kingdom Metazoa; phylum Arthropoda; class Branchiopoda; order Anostraca; family Artemiidae; genus Artemia; species Artemia sp. Qi Xiang Cuo. Next base: position 24,194,063 of record NC_142803.1, on the reverse strand, counting down.
TTATCTTGTTAATGTTACCTCTCTTCATGTGTTCAATGTGCATTTTGGATTTTTCTCGTTTTAAACGTATGACTCGGGATGTTTTTATAGTGTTGTGTTGTGGTTTATCTTGTCTGTGTTTCCTCTGTTTATGTGTTCAAGATGCATTTTCGAAGTTTTTCGTTTGAAACTTATGACTGAAGATAGTTTTGGAGTGTCGTGTTGCGGTTTAACTTGTCAATGTTAAATCTGTTGATCTTTCAAAGTGCATTTTGGAAGTTGATTAGTTTAAACCGTGTGACTCAAGATATTTTTGGAGTGTTGTGCTGTGGTTTATCTTGTCACTTCTACATCTGTTGATGTTTCAAAGTACATTTTGGAAGTTTTTCCTTTTGAACCGTATAACTCAGAATGTTTTTATAATGTTGTGTTGTGGTTTTTCTTGTCTGTGTAACCTCTGTTGATGTTTCAAAGTGCATTTTGGAAGTTTTTTGTTTGAAACGTGTGACTCAAGATATTTTTAGTGTTATGTTGTGGTTTATCTTGTCAGTGTTAAATCTGCTGATCTTTCAAAGTGCATTTTGGAAGTTGATTAGTTTAAACCGTGGGACTCAAGATATTTTTGGAGTGTTGTGTTGTGGTTTATCTTGTCACTTCTACATCTGTTGATGTTTTCAAAGTACATTTTGGAAGTTTTTCCGTTTGAAACGTATGATTTAGGATATGTTTATAGTGTTATGTCGTGCTTTATCGTGTTAATCCAACCGCTGTTGATGGTTCAAACTGCAATTTGGAAGTTTTTTGTTTGAAACGTATGACTCAAGATATTTTTAGAGTGTTATGTTGTGGTTTATCTTGTCAGTGTTAAATCTGCTGATGTTTCAAAGGGCATTTTGGAAGTTTTTTCGTATGAACCGTATGACTCGGAATGTTTTTGTAGTGTTGTGTCATGGTGTTCTTATCTGTGCTACCTCTCTTGATGTTTTCAGGGTGCATTTTGGAAGTTTTTTTTTGAAACATATGACTCAGGATATTTTTTTTATAGCGTTGTGTTATGGTTTATCCTGTCTATGTTATCTCTGTTGATTTTTCAAAGTGCATTTTGGAAGTTTTCTCGTTTGAAACCTATGACTTAGGATGTTTTTGTGGTGTTGTCTCATGGTTTATCGTGTAAGTGTTACATCTCTTGATGCTTTCAAAGTGCATTTTGGTAAGTTTTCTCGTTTAAAACATTTGACGTGGGACATTTTTGTTGTGTTGTTCCGTGGTTTATCTTGTCAGTGTTACCTTTGTTAATGTTTTCAAAGTGCATTTTGGAACCTTTTTGTTTGAAACATAAGACTAAGACTCTGTAAAATTGTGTTAAGTTTTTCACTTAGCCTGGGTACATATGGTAAGTGAAAAACTAAAAAAAATTTCACAGAGTTGTGGTCTAAGGGTAGCTTGAACATAATACTTCGGGTAGTTTTCTGAATTCTGGGAAGGATCTAACTTCTTTGGGTCAACAAAGTGCGGTTTATCAGATCCCATGTACTTGCGGAAGCTCAAATGTGGGACGTACTAACCGAAATTTGAAAATGAGATTATTACAGCATAAAGATTCTATTTCTTGGGCTTTAAAGCAAGATTCTAAGTCTGAAGATTTTACTTCAGCCCTTTCAGAACATATTTTTAATTTTTCCAGACCTTTTATTTTGTTTGAGAATGTCTTTGATTTCTAGGGATTGGGGTTTAAAGCAAAATTTTCGTGAAGATCTTGATATAAAGAGAATCTTGAAAATCATGAAAATCAAGAATATTGCTTTGAACCGGGACACAGGTGAATTTGTGCTGAATCTATGATAATTTATTAAAATATGACAGAATAAAGTTCAATTTACCCAATGTAGTTGACTTCTGTCCAAATGTTATGTCATTGAACGCTAATGAACCGAATCCAAAAAGGTCATAGAGGCTAGCTTCCACCTTTGCTTTAAAAATAATTAGAGAATTAAACAATATGTAGTTTTATTTGATTTCGTATTTAAAGTTTTTTTTTTAATTGTTTTAGTTTAGTTTTACTACTGATGACAGTCACTGTATATGTGACCGAAATATCTGGTATTTTTTGGGAATTTCTATAAACTGTCTATTAAAAAGGATTTTATCCCTATTTTGACCTTTCATTTTATCATCATGGAAAGGCAGTGTGGTCTCCGAAACTATCTACCATTTTACTAATATTGCCACCAAGGTAAGTGAAGCTGCCCACCTGATCAATCTTTTTATTACCCAGCGTCATCTTTTCATCTTCACTTATTCCTAGCCTGCGTTACTTAGTCTTCTTAACATTAATTTTCAAACCTATTGTAGCACCCTGAACTCGCAAAACCTCCAAAAATTAATTTATTTTGCTCACGCCTTCATTTAGGATGCTTAAATCGTCAGCATTATCTAAGTCCATGAGAGTTTTTTCTCCCCATTTGATTCTGTGGTCTCCCATTGCCTTTCCTGTGCTACTTAAGACAATGTCGATCAAACTAATCCATATAAAGGGGGATAGAACAAAACCCTGCTTAACTCCATATTCAATAGAGGTAACACTGACAAGATAAACCACAACACAATACTTCAAAAAACATTCTGAGTTATACGGTTCAAAGGAAAATTTTTCTAAAATGCACTTTGAAAACATGAAGAGAGGTAACTCGGACAAGATAAACCGCGACACAACACTACAAAAAACATCTTGATTCATATGTTTCAAAGGAGAAACTTCCGAAATACACTTTGAAACATCAACTGGGGTAACACAGTCAAGATAAAGTGAGACCCAACACTGTAAAAACATCCTGAGTCATACGTTTCAAACGAAAAATCTTCCAAAATGCACATTGAAAACATCAACAGAGATAACACAGACAAGATAAGCCACGACACAACGAAACAGAAGAAAAAGATCCTGAATCTTACGTTTCAAACGATATATTTTCAAAATGTAATTTGAAAGCATCAACTGGGGTAACTACCTCCTAATAGGGCTTAAATTTACAAGCCTCGTAATGCCATGGTGTTGTGGAGTGTTTTGGGGAGCGTTGTGATAGGCCTGGTTTGTGAAAACCTGAAGCATCGGATTGAATGTATAATTTTTAACGTGAAACGTCTCAAAATGTCATAGGAATTATGAATGGGGCGTCAGAGGGTTTGCAGACCAGTAATAGTGTGGCTATGTAGTGTTAATTGCTTGCAGTATCACGTTCTGGCAATGAAATGCCAAGTTCCACTGTTCAAGTAAAAACAGTATTTAGTTTAGGTTCTTAGGATTATTTTTCGGAGGGAAAAGGTTTAAAATGTCCTAGCGGTGATGAGGGGCGGTGCCACGTATATGACGGATGGGCAGGTGTGTAATACTACGGTGGCGTGGAGTATTTTGGAGGTTATTATGATAGGCTTGGCTTCCGAATACTTGAATCACCGGATTGAGACATAATTTTTAACAAGAAATGTCTGAAAAACATCTTGGAGGTGATGGTGTGATGTCAGAGGGGCAGTCAAATAATGTCGTTGTGGCGTGAATTGCATGGAGTAACATATTCTACAGCTAAAACGTTAAGGTGGAGGTGTTACAAGAATTTTTTACGTGGAAGGGGCTGAAAATCTAACATTAACTCAAAGAAACGCTGTATTTTCGTTAAGGGCTCTTTGAAAAATCTCAATAATACCTAAAAATTTACCACTAGTATCAACCCTTCCTCCCTTGAATTGCCTGCTAGGACCCATACCTTTCTTCCATTCACATATGTGTTGTTTTTTTTTCGTTGCGTAGTCGTGTCTTGAAAACACGGTATTTTCAGAATTTGCCTTGGAAACAACAATTTCTCGAAATAGGATTTCCCCTCTATGCGTTTTGATGTTTTTCTGGAAAATTCCCGCCGAAAAATGTCATGCGCGATAATGCTTGCTAGAGGCTGTCGTGTGTCAACCATTTAGTGTAACAGGCTCGGAATTAGCATGGAACATCACAATCTAGTAATGGAATGGCAAGTTTCCGCTGTCCAATTAAAAACATTAGTAATTATAGTTTAAAAAAAGTTATTTTTGAAAGGAAAAAATTGAAAAATCCATATGTGTGATAACTTACCCCCCCCCCCCTCCCGAGGGTGTTGTCGGGGGTTCTATATTGTGCCACGCTGGTCTCAATTCTTAGGATTCATCGGAAGAAACTCTAATGGCGTTTTTTTTTCATTAAGTTTAAATGATTAATTCTTGTGTAAGTGAATGTTTTTGCTTGAAAAATGCCTCCCCTAAAAATGTCACATGCAATAATGCCTTCTAGAGGCTGCCGTGTATCAACCATTCAGTGTCATGGGCTTGGAAATAGTATGGAACATCACAATCTAGCAATGAAATGGCAAGCTTCCGCGTTTCAATTAAAAATAATGGTCATTTTTTAGTTTACAAAATTTATTTTTGAGAGAAAAAGGTTGAAAATGTCGTAGGGGTGATAGTGGCGGCCACGTAGATGCCACGGAGGATAGCCGCGTAATACCATGGTGTTGTGGGGGTGTTTTGTGGAGCATCATGAAAGGTTTGACTTGCGAAATGTCAAGGTGGGTGAATATTCATAAGTTTAGCTCAATGAAAACGTGGCGCTTCCGTTATTGGCTCTCAGAAATACCTCAATATGACTTAAATTTGCATCTATAATCGACCTTGTCCGTCTGAAAATGATTGCTAGGATGTATTTTTCTTTAATGCATGGTTCTTTTTTTGTTATACTTTATTCCTTATAAGCTTTTTCACATTTTATGTTTTTGTTTGTCATGTTTTTTGACTGCATTTTCTTTATTTTAATTAATATAAATTTTATTTACAAAGGTCTGTGTTTTTAAGTTTTATTATTTAGAACAAGTCTTCAATACCTAAGCGTTTACAAAATTTAAGCATCTTGTAGTCCCCTTTTGCCTTTAATACTAAAATAAAATTAAGAGCAAACGCAATTTCTGGAAATAGATATTCTCCGTGTGCATGCCAATTATCGCAAGTGCACACAACACCTCATTCTAGTAAGTGAAACATGGGAAATCCCATCGCGTGCAATAGTTTATTTCTAGAATATATTAACCAGGACAGAATACTGGTAATAGTCTGCTGGTCCTGGCGCTTCGACCGTTGTTCAATTGGATGGATTGAAATTGATCTTTCGAGTCCTACCGAGGAAAAAGAACTAAAGAATAAAAAACGCCTTGAAAGAAAGAATAAAACGCTTTGAACGTTCCGACGAAAAATAAAATCTAAAAAAGTATTTTGACAGTGATATGTGCGCTGCCATTACGTAATATGCGCGCTGTCATTACGTAGCACCCACGTGCACGCTATCATTACAGAAACTTGTGCGCCCTTCATTACGTAAGATGTGCGCTGTCATTGTGTAAGATGTTTTCTGTCATTATTTGATTCCCAATAAATCCATATATGATTACCTCAATCTAAATAAATCTATTAAGTCACACACAATGGCGTCATCCTCTATTACACCTGGTCACGGGAATCCCCGGTTGTTGCAGAATCCAGGGACCGGTAGAAACTGGGATTGGTAGAAACAGGGACCGGTTGTATCCCGGGGGTACTGGCCGGTAGAAAGCATGGGAGTGTCGGGAGTATTGCCAGCTATATTCCTTCTAATAGTGGAATAAGATTTTGTCACCTGGTCACGGAAACATGGTGTCGCGGAACCGCTTGTATTCCGTGGGTACTGGCCGGTAGAAAGCAGGGGTGTATCGTGGGAATCTTGCCAGTTGATCGCTAGAAACAAGTACTGCTAGAAACAGGGACTGCTTGAAGCCATGACCGTTTGTGTTCGGTAGGTACTGGCTTGTAGAAAGCAGAAGGATGCATGGGAATCTCGCCAGCTGACCGGTAGAAACATGGGACCACATTGCACAGGTGTGACGTCTTGAGGGACTAGTAGCTTCACTTTTACACCCCCTATGTGACTCTTTAAAATTCTGTGCTAATTCCCTATCCGGCTCATGGAAATCCCATGCCGATTCCCTATCTTACTTTTGGAAATTCTATGCTAATTCTCTATCTGACTTCTAGAAGGCAGTGATGGGTGTGTCATGGGAATCTTGTCGGCTGTGATCCTTCTATTAATGAAACAAGATAGTGTCATAACACCTGGAATCCCGGGAGGGCATGGGAATCTTGCCAGCTGGAAACAGGGCGTGCACTTGAAAAGGTTATTTTAAAATCCCATGGTAATTTCCAATCTGTGACTTTAAATGTATTATGGGGATGCTACTGATATGGGCTTAAAACCTCCACTTCAGGGTATTCTCCTGGTCTGTGCCCCTAAAGGTTAGAAAAATAAATCATTTCACGGTTTTTTGTCTTTAGTCCTTCGACCTGACCTCAGAGGGTACTTTCACTTTTCCTTCTGTGTCTTCGGCCTTGTCTCAGTCACATACTCAGGGGTAAGGAAGCCTTTATCCACTCAGGAATAAACTGCCGTGTGCAAGTTTGGCATACTCTCGTGCGTCTTTTACACAAAATGCCTTAATGCGTAGTTGTTTGAAACCTTCATTTAGAACATCTTATTTTGCTGCGCTTAACTAAGAATTTTGTTATCAAATAAATCTAGCAATTACGAAATAATAATATAGTAAAACTCGTTTATTTTTCCTCATAGTCAAAACCGATAAGCTGCGTTTTTCTGCTAATTTTGTTTGCTAGGTATTTAAATGATATTTTAATTTGAATTTCTGATTTTTTTTTTGAATTTGTGAATATGGTTGGAAATATTTATTTTAAACATTTTACAGGATTCTATGTTTACTTCAGATAATTATTCTGGCTTTAAACATTCATGTAATAGCTGGTTTTGCAGGAAATTCAGTGATTATATACTAGCTTGAAACTACCTATCGAAATTGAATTGCTGCCTATTGTACTGATACTCTGACTATCTACTTGTTATGACATTTGCTGCTTAGAGTTTGACTTGGGGACGGTTTATTGTGCAACTGGTGCCATCTATTTCACCGTGTTTGAGACTTGTTTTTTTTTAGTTTTGCAGCACCCACATTCAATTTATTGAGTTACTTGAGTAAAACTCTTCTGTCTCTTTGTCCATTAAGAAAAATCTCCTTCTAGTTATAAGAACAACTTTTCTAGTTGAGCCCTTTTTTTTTTTTTTTTTCCTTTTTTTTTTTTTTTTTTTTTTTTTTTTTTTAATTTCTCATTCGAATAACAGTACGAGACCACAAATGGAATAAATAAATAGACATAGAAAAGACTACACACTACAGAAAAAAGAGGAATGAACAACACTGAGATACTTTAAAGGACCAAAAAGTGAAACTTTGGCGTAAAGAATGAGGGATTGAGGAGGGGGAAGCACCCCTTATATATGGAATACTTTCTGTTTGTTTTAAGTTTTGTTGTTGCTCCTTACTTTCAATTGAGAAACTTGTTATTTGATTTATTTTTGATCGTTTTTCAAATAATGCCGAGAAATCCCCATCCTCCCTGAAAAATCTCCCCCCCCCCCGCCCACCAAAACAAATTTCCATTAAGATATCCTCCTGTGTCAAATTTCCCCTTCCCCATCCTTGGGAAGTCCCCCCCCCTCCAAAAAATGTCTATTTAACCCAAAAACGAATACTAAACGTAAAAAATAGGCATTTCCTAACTTACAGCCCTTTCCCCAGAGGCTGTGGGAGGTCATGTCATACTCAGAGGCATAGTTATTGGGCAATTCAACTCTGCTTGACAAAATGGTTATCTCAAAATTTTTGATCGGATGATTTTGGGAAAAAGGAGTGTGGGATGGGGGCTAGTTGTCCTCCATTCCTTTGGGTCACATAAAAAGGACACTAGAACTTTTGATGTCTGTTTGTTTGAGAACTCTCATGATTTTCTAGGACGAATGGTTTGATACGATCACCCCTTGAGAAGAAAAAAGTATCCGTGATCTTTCTTCTGGCAAAACAAAATTCCACAGTTTTGTAGGTGGGAGCTTGAAACCTCTACAATTGAATTCTCTGATACCTTGAATGTAATGGTGCGATTTTCATTAAGATCCCTGGAATTTTATGAGGGTGATCCCCCTTCTCAAAAATCACGCAAATTTTCTGAGGCTCGTAACATGAAAATGAACGAATTTTATATGTTTGGATTCAGGATAAAAAGCTAATTCTCTTAATGTATCTATTGTTATCAAAATTTCGTTTTTTAGAGTTTCAGTTACCATTGGACCGAACTGCTTCTTACTTTACGTTAGTTTCCACGAACTGTTTGATTTATTTCTGTTTGTCATATCTTTCGTTTTGATCGAATATCAATTTGTTTCCCTTTTATTTTTGTTTTGTGCATAACGAGCTTGACTCTGCCAGATATCTGTATATTTAGTATGTAATGTAGGTAAAAGAGAAAAATAAATGAACCTGAAGGTGAACCTGATAATAGCTAAGCTAGCTTCTTAACGGGTCGGCGACAATGCAAAATGATCAGGTTTTGTCATACCTCAAAATGTTTTGCTTCGCACCTCAGAGAACGTAGCTTGGACAAATTCTTATCTTTTTGAATTTTAATGGACCTTAAGAAGTCGACTGAATCTTTATAAGTTCGTTGATGACTTGTCTAGTATCGCACTACGAATTCTGTCATCCCAATCGCCTCAGCCTTTACTCTCGCAGATATTTTTCTTTTTTTCTCTTTTTTTTGACTCTCTTGTAGGAAAATAAAGCTTGTGACTTGTGTGCAGCTAGTTATTTTTTGATCATACAACATTGAAACACTAAGGTCAATTAATTTGGTAAATCAATACATGTCTCTTACGTAGTAATATATACATAAATATATTTTCAGAATGGGGGCGCATACGAGTACACCTTCGCATAGTCCAGAGAGAAATACTTGTGAAAGCAGACCTGGTACGAAAACTGTTAACGTGCCGCATATTCAAAATATTTCCACGGCTTCATCAGATTCTTCATCACTTTCAAAAAGTCTCCCATCTCCAGGCCCCGGGAAAGGAGAAAATTCTGGATGTATTCGATTAAGATCTAGTTCTACGTCACATACGGACGATGTCTTACGCAATGGTGATAATCCAACTAGTTCAATTAATGTTGTTGCTGAGGATGGTGTTGGAAGTTCACCGAGTACATCATCGGGAAGTGATTCATCGTTTTTGAGTAATTTCAGTATCTGGAAAGTTGTGCAGAGCGGGAAAATGAAAGCACACTCGGTGTTGAATGTTGGTATGAATATTTTTAACCGTTTCTTCAATTGTGTTTGTAACTCGAGTAGTATCAGTCTAGACTCAACTTTCTTCACATATGTCTTTAATTTTCTTTATTTGTGTCTGTATTTTGCAGCTTTAATAGTATTAACCTAGGACCTAATAGCTCTACTAGCAAGGGCGTATCCAGGATTTTTTTGGGGGGAGGGTTATTTTTCCGGGGGGGGGGGGGGTACAAAAACACTTTAAAAAATGGATCAAAAGTTTAGTTATATGCATTTTCTCAGTTCTAAGAGTAGGAAAAAGATTTCGGGAGGGGGTTCAAACCTGGTAATTCACAGTATCTGGAAGCTCCGAGGGAGGCCGACTAGGGTTCATTACAGACTTGATAAGTTTCCAAGTCTTGCCTGGATTTCCCTCTGATTCTTCAAACTTGAGAGCAAAATAATCCGCTTTTGCTTTCCGAAGGAGACAGTTTAGCTTTATAATTATATGCTTTATAATCATCCTTGGTAGTCGTCCCTTTATTCTTTATCAAATCCTTATATAAATGGTTTCGTCTTCTCTACTTAAGAGTAGACTCTTAGTAATCCATGGTTTCTTTGTTGATTGATATCTGTAAACTTTCTTAGGTTTAACACACTTCTGAAGTAAACCTGTTAATGTGGTGTACCATGTATCAAATTTCCGATTGATATAATATTCCTCTTGTAGAAAATTGAATTCAGTCTTATCAACTTTCAGTTTAAAACGGGCAACAACCTCAGAATCAATAATAGGCCTAATGATGCTACAACGATGTCCCTTATTCGACTGTAGGATTTGCGGCACTGTTATCGTTACTCAAAAATGATCTGAAACACTATTTACCACAACAGCAGGTGACTTATATTCAGTATTCACAAATATGTTAACCAATATTGACGCAGAATTCTCAGTGACTCTTGTACAGATGTTCATAGTAGGCTTCAGCCCGTAGCTAAGCATCATATCCAGAAACTCCTTAACTCTCTGACTAGAATGTAGACTTTTTCAAATCAATGTTGAAGTCACCACACCCAAAACACGGCTGTTTTGATCCACTCAACAGGTCCAGTTGCTCTTCTAACAGACTCAGAAATTCTACGAGACTACTAGACGGAGGTTGATAAATCATAGTAAGAACACATTTAAAATTAAGCTTAGATACTTGCACAACCATTGACTCAAACACCTTTTCCTTATGTTTAGTAAGGGAAGGCATCGGCAAGATATCCAGATCGCTCTTAATATATGCCGCTAAACCTCCATGTTGGTGCAATTCTCTATTTTTTTAAACCAGTTGGTAATAAGGAACATCTAATAGAGATGACGTATGAGACTTCAACCATGTCTCAGTCAGAGCCAAAACTTGTAAACCTTGAGTCTGCAGAACTTCCTCCAGGTACTGAAATGAAATACTAATAGCTTGGCAATTTAAATGAAAAACAGAAAAATCATTCGGGTCATAATCATTATTCAAATCATGAAGGAACTTATAACGGGTTGCAAAAATTTCTCACCAATACCATTACTATCAAATTCACGATGGAACACCCCACCCCCAATATCTTCAACCCTGAGTGAATCATTCTCCAGCCCTTTCAACCTGTTCCACTCTGAATTAACCATTATCGAAAATCATTTTATGATGGATATGAGAAGGAAAAGGTTTTGTTAAATTACATTTATCATTTTCATCATTCGCTGATTTAGTATCATCGCTTCCACACTTAAAACCTAAAGAAAAAAAAGAAACATAAATATCTTCATAAAATCCAAAACACGCTACTACTGTTCCCAGGCCAAGTATCATTGAAAGCCAAGACCAATTCATAAGAACTCGAAGCACAATCGGTACGCTCCGCACCGCACAACAAATTGTACACTATTATTGTTTTTTTCTCATTATATTTTTAATTTTTTTTCCATCCACAACATCCTTTTGAAGAAAAAAGAAAAACACGAGACGACATTACTTCCTATAAAAAAAAACACAGAATAATAACTTAAAATAACCCAAAACTAAATAACTTAAAATCATGTTAAACTAAAATAATTTAGATAAAGCTTAGCATTGCATAGACACAACAAGAGGATTTATCAGCACTGACAATTCAGGAATCACGTCATTCACGGAGAAAGAAACACGCAGGCCGTTTGGCCGATCAAAACAAAGGAGAGGTGGAATCCATTTTGTTACCTATGCTTGAATACCACAATCAGCGAGCTTTGACCTTTTTTCAAGCAACCGTTTTCTAACGTCTCTCACTGCCGTCGGAGCATCATCACTAAGATAAATATCTTCATGACCGCAAACAGTCTTTCCTTTAAGTTTCTTACTCTGTTTCAGAATTGTTATTTTTTCTTCTTTAGACCGAACAGTAACTTTAAAATATCTACGCTCTTTATTCACTTCTGTAACAGCAAATTCTGGAGTCTCGTTTACACCTTGTCCTTCTTCACAAACAGTTTTCAAAATTGCTTTTGCGTCCTCTTTATCATCGCAAGGTACATTCCAAACCACTATATTTTTCCCATTCATTCTATACTCGCAATGCGTTAACCGATTCTTCAACTGATTATTTTCTTCACGGAGAAACGTTGACTCAGATTTAACAACACTAATCTGTGATTTTACATTTATTATTTCACTTTCAGTAGACGCGACATGGGTTTTGATTGCAGAAAACTGTTGCGATTGGCCAGATTGAGCTTCCTCTAGCGATTGAACCCCAGGTTCAGAAAAGCTCCGAGCCAGTGTCGAAATTGACAAAGTCTCTCCATCCTTAGGTGAAGATGACGACTATTCATTTTGATCCTCTCCAAATGAGACTTCTTTACGGTTTCTTTTATTTCGTTCCATGAATAAGTAGTAAGAAAAAATGAACAGATGAATAAGTCTTGCCTCAGCTGGCAACGATTTTTTATTCAAGATGTTGCTAGGGTGCAGTGCTTTTAGCCGCTTGGCATGGCAACCACCTTTTCCAACGACGGTAGTCAATAGGCTCTGCTTGTAATGACTAAAATAATTTATGCCAGATTACATAAACTTCGTCGTCTTCACTGTCGTAATCCTCAATTACTCCATGCAATTCTCCAGTCCAAAGGAATAATCACACAACAAAAACTCTCTTTCATCAATTCAAAACTTTAATCACACAAGCTATTTCACTTTTCAGCTATAACCACCGCACGGCACGGAGCGCCCAAGGTGTTACTCGTTCGGGAAATTAATCATGACTCAATCATGATTATATAGATGGCGTTCTAGCGGAATCACTGTTAATCTGGGATTGTTATGTTTGAAAACCATTTCATTGGGGCTAAAAACAATTGTGCTTGTGATTTTGGATTCAAAATGAAAGTTCAAACTAAAGACTACCAATGAAATAAAAACTTATTAGCCTAAATGCGTATTTTTTGCCGTAAATTACAAACCCGAATTTATCGCACCCTCTTCATCTAAACATCAAACTTTTTTCCAACTATGTATTATGTAATCAGATATGCTTCATCTATCTGCATCCGTATCCCCCTCTGACTCTGAAGGTCTCGTGAAAACACTTTCGCTGCGCTTGTGAAGTATTCACCACAATAAGCACTTCCATAAATTTGTTTGACAAGAGCAAAATTATTTGGAACATTTGTCAGGTACCTTAAATTATGCTCTGTTTAAAGCTTATCTTTGAAAACAATTGACGCTGTGCTCTATTGCATCTAGCGCTATCTTTTATTTATACCCTAAAACCACAAAATGGCCTTTTTGATAAAATGGATAAAAAGTACCTTTGGGTTTGTGAAGATGTCTTAGACCACGAGTCCTTCGAGTCTAATAATAATAAAGGAATTCTGCAGTTAGTTTTTGATTCAAGCGAAAGATACGAAATTAAGTTTCAAAAGTGATGAAGAAAAGAAGAAGCTGGTGAAATTGGACATAAATTTGGAGTTAGAGATGAAAAAGAAAAATTCGATGGTATATTATTGGAAATGAGTGTCACTGTGTTTGAATTGGAAGAAAGAGAAAAAAGCGATGTGTTTGGAAGGTTTTAGGAGTTTTGTTGTGAAGAAAAGCGAATTATTGAAAATAAGTGAAGAGTGGAGTGATTATTTCTCTGATTTTGATTTTTAGGTTAATTGCAAATATTGTGTATGATAAAAGGGAGTGAGAAAGTGAACTGAGGATGTAGTTTTTGGGTATAGAGAGATAGTTTTGAATAACTCTGTGTATGAGGGAGTAACAATGTTGCCTGTAAGGTGAAATAAGAGAAAGGGTTATTGTGGTCATTTCAGCTCATTTGTTTTTGTAAATTATAGTATTTATTTTATGTTTTGTAAAAATAAGCTGGAATGAGATTACAAAGGCAGGTTTTTTTTTATATATATTTTTTTGTAGTAAAATTAATATAAATTTTTATTTAATAGTGTTTTTTTCGCATAAATGGAAAATGATGAGGTTTTGTTTTAGAAGACGGCCACCGTAAGCCGGGATTTCCTATGGCGGGAGGACGTCCTCTCTGCGGGAGAGCATTTTATTTTAATGGTTAAGAAAATTTATAAAGCTAAAGGTACAATTATGCAAAGACCACCCTCTCGGCTGCTAATTAATATAAAATATAATGTGGTGGTGACACCTAAAATATTATAATGTTTTCAAAGTAGTTTCTGCATTTTAAAAGTTATGCCACTGAGAAGAGAGGAGGTGAGATTAACAAAAAAAAACATACAATGCAATGCAATTGAAATATTTGCTTTTTAAGCGCTAATTTATTTTTTTGTAGATTCCCAGGGAATAAAGATACTAAAATAGCTGTTGACTTGTTCATTTTGGAAAAAAAGAAAATCACTCTACCTTTAATGTTCAAAGCCTTACCTTGTTTTTTTATTGTACTATTTTACTCCCAAACAAAAATAAATTTCTCTATAAGCACAGACATTCTATAACACCCTAAAATGATCTTAATGGCCCAGACTCGATTTTTTTTAGGAGGAGGATGGAAGAAGGACTTACTTAAATAGATTTGAACCTATTGATAAGAAAAAATGTCATGAAGTTCACAACAAGTACCGTAATTTTTCCACATTTATATTGTAAAAATAATAATTATTTGTTAGCATTATCTACTATCGGGTTTTCTTTAAAATTTTGAACACATTTTAGGAAGAGCTAGACTTCAAGGTTTCTTTTAAGAAAATATTATGCATTTTGAAATTATGTCGATAAACAAATGAGACTGATTAACTACTAAGTTGTTGAATTTAAAATGACTTTGTAGTAACGTCGTGTTACTGCATCCCTCCGCTGCCACCAGATTAAGTAAAGTGGTGTTGGGCTGGTTCCTAGAGGGGGTGTGGGGTACGGTCCTAAAGTGATTAATACTAGGTTAGCGTTCCACTTAGGGGTTGGCCTGACTAATTATACTAGGCATATCTACTGGGCATAGATGAGAAGCTCAAATAATGTTATAGAGAGGCTTGGTATGGATCTGATTACTTTTATTTAACTCAACAAACAACGATACAAGGGTTTGGCTATGTATATGCGACCGGGACTATTTGTCTGACAGAATATAAAGAACAACAAAGATAGAACCGGTATAGCAAGTTTCTTCTTTATTTGCCACGTTTTTATCGTAATAGAAAAAATAATCACTCGATTTGGTGCTACTGATATTATGCGTGCTTAAGGCTGGGCCCTCATCATCGCCTCATTCGGCTGCTTAGTGCTGTTTGATATTTTGTTTATTTGTCATATTTGTTTATTTGTTATTTGTTTGTCATTTTTGTAGTGAATCTTTCTTTCTTCTTTTTTTTTCTTTATTACTCCACTATTTTTCCATTGTAAGTGGGTTATAAATAAATCGTCATCATCATATGACTATAAGATGGTTAAGACACTTACGATTTCCAAAGCAATCCTAAGTAAAACAGACCTGAGGTCACCCGAGAATAATAATATAAAAAGTTGATAGATACAGTAAAATTTGTCTTTTATACCTTAAGGTCCACCGCGCCTTCATGGGGCACACCTGTGCATAAGCCAAGATGTGCTTATTTCTCAATTCTTGAATGCCGGATATATCCAGATTTTCTAAGACCTGTGGTAATTTGTTAGGTTAATTTTCAAACTCTTATCTTAGTAAAGTGTATTTTCAAAACCTCATAATTTCATTTTGTGTCCTAAAAATTTCTTATTTCAAATTAAATCAATTTCTATCTTAATTGGTCAGCTTACCACAACTTGACTTGACTTACATGACTTAAGTCCCGTTCTTCCTTGAAGGTCGTCTTGGGGCCTCTTTTTTTGTAATGGCGTGGGTCTGCCTTCTGTATGCCTCGCGCTATTCTGCTAGATGAAGAATGTCCGAGAGATGGTGAGGCGTGAAGTTCTCCTTCACCCTCTTTGGGGGACAACTACGAGGGTGAGAACCATGAAGTTGGCATTCAAGAATGATTTTGGAAGATGACTCTGACTCATCCGTTGGACCTGACACAACCAGCGAAGTTGCTGGAGCTGGATCTTCGTGGTAATCGTTTTTGGATTTCAAGGCATATGGAGGAGTTCAGCATAGGGGATTCTATTGAGGTAATTTATTCTGGTGATTCGGCGGAGACATTTGGTTGCAATAACTGGGAATCGACGCTGCTCATCCACCTTCAGCGTCCAAGTTTTACATGAGTAAATTGCGATTGGGGTGATCAATGCATCAAAAAGTTGTGTCCTAAGTCATAGGGAAAAATCCTTGAAACGCAATACGGGCATGAAGACTTTGAAGCTGGAACTCGCAAAGGCAAGACGCTTTTTTATGTCTTTTAAGTGACGTTTGATCAGACTACCAAGTTAGGGGAACTCGTCGACCCATTGAATACTTTCTTCGTTAAGTGTCAGGTCTGGTTTTATTCCATCATTCTGCTTTTGTAAGCTACGGAAAATCTTTGTCTAATAGGTATTTATTATAATTTTGAGAGAGCTAGTTGCATCGATGACATCGCTAGTTACCGGTTGTACGTCATCCGGGGTTTTGACTATTACATCGATGTCGTCGGTGCAGGCTAGCTTGTCTCTCCGAACCTTTGTTCTGACGATTCTTTCACATTATCTTTTTTTGGTAATTCGATGTTTCCATTGTTCATGGCAGTTTTGGAACTGAGAGCCTGTTATAGCCTCTAGTTGGCCTTATCATAGACATTTGTTTTTTTTTCCCGAAAATGTTGTATTTTGATTTGAGTTTTAATTATGTAAAGAGAAAAAGTCATAGGGGCTCAAGTTGGACGAATAAGGATATGGGGCAACTACGGAAACATTTTTGGTTGCCAAAAACTGATTAATTAAAATGGCTCTTTGGCAAGGCGCATTATAATAATCTAACACCCAGGCTTTCTCAATATTTTGTCTTATACGCATGGCCCTTTTTGAGGAATATTAAAGATTTCTCTATAGAAGTATTGGTCTAGTGTCAGGTACTGAGGTACAATCTCTGCGTGAACGATTCGTGGCTATCTAAGAAATAAATAAACATGTTTTGATATTTTGCCTTGGTTGTTCTTCCGTCACTAGCCTTAGTAAGCCTCAAATGGGCCATTCTTGGCGCAGGTGCTTTGTTTCTCCGTCGTCATCAATTCCTAGGTTCGTAGTCAGTAATGAACCGTTTCAAGTAAGATGGTCATTTAGTATGCTCTGAAGAAATGGGACACCTGTCTGTCTTTTTGTCTTTTGGTCTTGCGACAAAAAATTTTTGAACCATTTTGTAATCTCTAATTATTAATCAAATCCTTACGAACAGTTGTATAAATTAATCCGAATTATTCTTCAATCATTCTATATCTCAAACGATGATCAAGTCGGAGAAGACACTGAATTCTGATGATGTTCTTTTAATTGTTTGTAATCGAAGGCCTTCCACTACAAGGATCCTGTTCTATTGATTCTTTACCGTCTGTTAATGCTTTAAATCACCTGTAAATACAGGCCCTTTGAGAAAATCTAACTCTATAGTCTTTTCAAAATTATTGAAAAGTTTTCGTTTCAGTCCGCCCAATTCTGAAAAATCATGTAGCGGCACCGTTGCTTGAGATTGCTGTAACTCATATTTAAAATACGCCATTTTAGACGGTAATCTATGAGTGTTCTCAGATAATATGTTTTAGTATCAGCATCATTGGTTTGTCTACGGATCTAGATTTTATGAAAACGATCATTTACATCAACTTTTGACACATCAGATTGGGTAATTTAAAGGGCATCGTATTACAAGACAAAAGCTGAACATGAAAGCGGAAAAATTGAAAATTTCAGAATTTGTGCTGTCATTAACGACTCGTCCTTTTTGCATGATTTTTTTGCCTTTTTCTTGTATATACAAAAACAATTTAGGAAGGCAATAACAACTTGTTGGTATCAAAAGTGCCAATTAGCAATTTTTCTGGAAGTAAAGAAAAAGATGTAACTTATTTTGAAAAAAAACGAATTATCTAAGCATAGTGAGAGCCAAAAAAAGATACAAGAAACAGATTGGACCAATTGAGTGAGGGACCTCATTTTAAAATACCAGGGACATAAAACACCCCCCCCCTAGCTTCCTCTTAGGTCTATTCATAGCTGAAAACTGGGATTTTCTACAATTTTTCTTTTGGCTGTTAAAAATGATTAAGATTTTTAGCCTTGTGCAAAATTTCTTCTTTGTTGCGACTTTGAAAAGTGGACAAAATAAGCGCTAACTATTTTGGTATTTTGACAATGCTTTTCCTCTTTACGTAGCAAGTCTGACGCCCAACAATGTGGGCGTTAGACATCCTGTTAAAGATGACGGGGTGATCTTTCAATGGAAAATAATATTTTAATCCATCGTGTCTGATTGGGGTTTTTCCCTTGGCAAAAAATTGAATTTGAACATGATGAAATAACTTTAAAAAGTGTGATATTTTCGGAATCATAACAAAAAAAAGGATTCCATTGATCTATGAATGAATAGATATAGCAAATAGGATAATTGGTCTTTCTAAAAAGATGTTCTTATAGTGAGTCAATTAAATAATAAGTTCAAGTTTATAATCTTGAATAATTGTGATAATAGCGTATCAGTGTATAGCTAAATTTCTCAGTTATTCAATGGTATCTGAATTTCTTTTCAATTTCTATTTGATAAAAGGATTTTACTCATTCAATAACTGTATTTTTTTGCTGTTTTTTTTTTTTTTTTTCAACCAGTTTACTATCCATTAGTGGTAGTTTTTCTCCTTTGCTAAAGTAATCAGGAAAGTTTCACTTACTAGAGTTCCCTGATTATATATAATTTTTTTTTCTCGCGCATTTTCTTCTGATATGTCACACACGTTTCTTATTTTCAAATTTAGTGTCCGCTAATTACTAAAATTGCACAAGGGTATATGGTAGTCTTTTTCATTAAAAATTGGGCTCTCGAGTTTTTCTCAGTTTTTAAGACGGTATATTTTTGAGTGAATTTCCACTGAACCAATTTAAAGAGTCAGGTTTCATTTTTACTATGTTTGCTTTCAATATCAATTTGAAAAAAAGTCTCATACTGCTTTTTTAATTACCGCAATTACCGTCGAACGGAGTATTTTTCTTGTTTGGTTTGGAAGGGGGATTGATTTTTCAGCTAGATAGAAATAATCAAGTAATCATTTTGTTTCTGATAAATAGATTTTCATGGATTTAAACGTAATTGGAAACATATAAAAAAATTAATTAAAAAAACATATAAAAAAATTAAAAGGGTTAGCTTGGCTCCTTTTGTTTGTAAAGAAAAACTTTAATTTTAGATTCTTTAGAAACTTAGTTTCTAAAGTTTAAAAATTAAAATTTAAAAGTTTAAAATTAAAGTTTCTTTAATTTTAGAAACTTTAGATTCTAAAACTTTAAACTTGATGAAGATCAGGTTTTTCATTGGTAATACTGTTCTATCTACAGGTGAATCTAGTAGGCGTAATCCCCTGCGAACTGTTCAGAGTCTAGAAAACGATCGCCCATCGAACTCACAAAACCAATCTGGAGAAGACGCGCAACGAAAGACACGGTGGCGACCTTGGGGTTCTTCAAGTAGTAGCTCTGACGATGATATGGATGCAATCAGTGAAATGGCACTACAAACCATTGGCTTGGATCAAATTAGAAGGACAAGGTTATCACAAGGAAGATGGAGTTACCCTGGTAAGACCTATCAGTATATACCACCGCTATAATATATTTCAAACAATGTATTTCTCCTCCCCCTGATGTTGATTCGAAGGATTCCTGATTTAGATTTAGTTTCTCTTACAATTTTCGTTTAGCTTTAAATTCTTTTTCTATTGGGTGAAATGGAGCTAAAAAGAATAAAAAAAAAAAAAAAAAATAATAATGCTGTTGCAAAAATGAGTTTCCTTTCAAAACACTCAGACTAAAATGATCACCACTGATGCATTTATTCTAGGAAAGTGTTTATTTTCTGAAGATTTACAAGTTCCGGTAATGATACGAATAAAATATATATATAATAATATATAATAAAAGTAATACATTAATGTATAATATAAAAACATATAATGTAAATATATAATAAAATATTTGATTTCAAAATATATAATTTTTGATGAAGTGGAAATGAAACTCTAGCCTTTTTGGATTTTGAGAGAGTGACAACTAAACTCACGTTTATGGTATTTTTTTTTTCATTTTATTACTATTTGTTTTAGGTCTCATTTATTTATTCATAATAATGTCTGTTTGGTTGAAGCTTGATTTATGATATGAAATTATTCTAATTTACTTAGATCTTTGGTAGTGCGCTTTATTTTTCATTAAAAATCATTTTTTTTAAACCTTGGTTAAATCGAGTTTCTGTTTTTTTATTTTATTGAGAGATATTTAATATGCGTTGATTGTTGAAATATTTAGAATCTTTTTTTTTGTTGAACTCAAAACTAAAGCTTAAGTTTTAAGTGAAATTTGAATAAGTTATCAGACAACACAAAAAGTTTCTTAGTTCTTGGGCAATAATCCTCCGAGTTAGGTTTTTGTAAAATCTGGGGGTGTGCATTTAAAAATAATTCTATTGAAATAGTAAAGTTAAAAAGTACTGTTTGAAAAATTACCAATTAAAAAACTTCATTTGCATTGGCCAAATTAACCAATACAGATAATACTTTCTGTCAGTCCCACAACTAGGACTGGACAGAAAGCAGCATTCTATGATAACGCGCAGTCGCTGAGTTTCATGACTTTAGAGCTACATGACGACGATCTAATGAACTAATTTATTGAAAATTCAACGTCATTTGGGAATTAAATGCTTAGTTTGTTTTGATTTTGGACTTCTATTTTGCAACATTAGCCAGACAACAACCTAATAAATATGTGCTTTTGTAAAAAACATACTATTTATGAAAATTCTTTTAACGTGCTTTGATTTGGAACTTATGGGATCCAGGGTTTTGCCCCCCCCCGCTCCCCCGGGAAATTACTATATGTAAAATTGAGCAGACAAAGGGGAATTGAGAAAAATAGAAATAATAGAGAAAAGAAGGGATTCTGGATTATTCTGCCTATATTCCAAAATACATGTAAAATATATGATGTAGAATCAAACAATTTGTGGTTACAAACTGTAAGCAAGGATTGACTTGCGCCAATAGTAACCAAAACTCTAAATAAAGGAATTTTGATGACGATTGATACATCAAAAGAATCGAAGTTCAATGCTTCTTCGAATTGTTTTAAGTTTAATGTTACATGTTAAATGCTACGAGCATGAGAAAGTTTGCCTGATGTTTCGACAACAGCGAAAACATCCCCAAAAAGGCAAGTGATTCTGATGAACATCGCTCCATTTGATTCATCATATTAGAGAACCCTATTGAGGAGGTTTAAAGCTTATGTCTACAAAATGTTTTTTCTTGTGTTTTTTTTAGAAGAAAGATTAAGGATTTTTTTCCCCCAGGGAACATCGAACCGATGGTCCTAGAAGATCGGGAGAGGGCTCATTCAACGGAAATTAAAACTTATCGATCCCTTTCAAAGTTGCCAATAAGATTGTGCATCGTGAAAAAGAAGTTTTCTGACATTTTGTGGCACCACACTACTGTTTTGCCCCATGGAGGACAAAGTTATTATCGAGTAAACATTCTTAAATTACCAATTGATATAAAAGTATCAAAACATTTTATACTGAGCCCCTCAGTTCCAGAGGAAGTGATGCCACATGGTTGCGTATTTTTTCTAGATGATTGCATAGTAAAGTAAGTAAAGGTAATTCAGACTAAACCTTTTCGTGTACAATCAATCAGTAGATTCACAATAAAAACACTTCAACTTTGCAGGCTCTATGGCCAGGAAAAAAAAAACAGAGGAGGAAAAAATGAAACCAATACATAATAAAAAACCATTTCCAGCATAATATGAAACAATCACCTTCCTCAAAAATCCCCAAAATCACAAACTAGCCCAAAATCCACCATATGAATTCAAGTTGTTTCAAATTACGTATTTGAAGCCAAGCAACGAAAAATGATGTGCTCAAGTCAAACACTCTAAACAAAACTCACAACACAAAACAAAAAAACTCACAACAAAAATCTCTAACTTGGCCCTTTTCTAGCCGATGCTTTTTTATGAGCAGGTCTTGATGACTTTTCGAACTTCTTTAAATTTTTGCTTGTTTATCTGGAATTGGGGCTCTGTCCATTTTAAGTTTGCTTTGTTCTGACTAAGAATTTGACTCTTTTTTATTTAAATTAAATATATATATAAATGCCCCTGAAAGTGTTGAGACGAGAAAACCTTCTGATGTATGCCTAGTGGGTCTGTTATCGATCACAAAGGCTGAACTGGTATCATTTACATAGTTGTTGGCAGGGGTGTCACGTATGGGGGAGAGAGGACGCCCTCCCCTATATAATGTTTCAGCCAGTCAGATAAAAAGTTTGATGGTGGCACTTTCTGTACCTCGGCAATCTTCTAATGGCTGGTATTTGCCGCACTCCTGACATTAAACGCCGTCTTTATTGCAAGTTCTGGTTCGGGATTGTATAAAATTTAAGAACATTAATCACATGAAACTTCACCTTTTCTACAGCCTGATCATACCCACTGCTCAGTATGGGTGTTATTCATGGACAGTAAAAGCTGAAATTGAGCACATCCTTTTCGCATCCGAATAGCGAAGGTCAGAGGCATTGACCGTGTCAGAAAAGAAAAAGTTAGAAAAAGACAAAAGTCGCCAAACTTGATTCTAAACAAAGCAACTGAGCTGGTTCGGGCACGTCAAATACGCTGTTCATGTACCTAAGATCTCACTTGCAGTGACAGTTGAAGGGTGTTAATCACAGGGAAGACATCTCAAAAATGGATTGATAATTTTGACCTGCAGCATATTATCCAACTATCCTGCACGGAGCAGTCGGAGCAGCGTATCGAGTTCTGGTGTTTAAAATTTTGAAAGGAGCGGCCCCACAACGTCCCATCGGAATGAATACGACTTAAGTAAGTTGTTCCTGGCTTTGGGACTTATAACTCATTAGAATCAAATGAAAATCAATGATTGAAAAGACCTTGCAGGAGTTTGATTTCAATTAGGTATACTAAATCAACCCTTTTTGAAATTTTTACTCAAATTATTTAAATTCTATTTGCCTATATCCTTAATAAGCAGGCTCAGAAATTCTTAAATACAAGTTTTGGAACAAATCAAAGCCCACAATCAACAAAGCCACAAGCCCACAAATTCAGAGTTCATAGTGAATGTATCTGTCATAAATTGGATATTATCAACCGATAAGCTTTTTCAGTGAATTATAATCCCAGTGAATCCACTGGATTTTACAATATTTGTCAAAGGATTATAATTCCTGACCTATGAAAAAACCATGGCTTAATGTACTAACCAAGATTATGAACATATATTTATATTTTGTAAAACTGGTATGAATTGGAATTTTTTTTACTGATAATATTGGATGTTAGCCATCAAGCAGTGTGATTTTAAATAAATAGGACATCTGATATTTAGAGGCATTTACGCTTCAATTGAGGTGGGGACAGAAAAATGAGCAGAGGGGGGTGAAGGGTTGTGAGCAAGAGCCGGGGGACCCACTTGCTTCGCCCCTTAAATTGTGGGGACAAGGTAGACAGCCTTGAACGCGTCACGGACGGGTCCTGCAAGGCAACCACCCAAAAAACATTCAATACATAGTTCAACCATTAAAGATCTGCCTAGATTTCAATATTATTAATTATCAAAGAAATTGGTAAATACATTATGGACTTAATCCAAATTAATGAAATGAAAACTATGCTGTTATTGAACTAAGTTTTGAACTACGTATATAGATGTATGACGAAGGGTATTAAGACTCATATGTTCGTTAACTTAGGAAAAGAGTATTTTTATCGTGCGATTATTATGGAATCCAAAACACTTCTATGGAATTAATATGTGGCTGAACTTGGATGTGAAGAACGATTATGCCAATGCAAAGAAGACTGCGATAACTTGACAGATTCCAGAAAAGCCATATGGCGCTGTGCAAAGGACGGTAAAGAGCTTCCAACTTTCATTATTCTCAAATCGGCGTCTGTTCCAACTTGTGGTGATGAAATAGTAGTCTGTATTACTACCCAAGTGAACGAAATGAGAAGAAAAATTGCCAGTGAGGTGCAACAGTTTTCCCGCAAGTTAGGTACTCTGAACAATGAACGGAAAATTACTGCTGATTCCAAGAATCGGGTTACAGCCTCCTCGTCAGTATCTAAAACACAAAGCATGGAAAAACAGCTATTCTCGGTTGTCGTGAAAAATATACCTCCTGAGTTAGACGATCCGGGAAAGCGTCAGGACTTTATAACAAGCTTGGCACCGGGTGATATAACATTAGCGGATGCAGGCGGAGAAATAAAGAATGGCAACTGTCCGTGTCTTCAAAGCAGACCGCCAAGAAAGTCTCGGCTGCCCTCAAAATTAGCCATAAAATTGACGATCGACTTGTTAATTCCCAGCTCATCGGCATAGTGAAACGTCTCCCCAGCAACATGACGGAGGATCTTCTGAAAAATCTATCAAAAGACTCTGAAAAAGCAATCAAGTGTGGCAAATCGCAAGCGTTTAAAATGTATTAACCCTCTAAAAGTACTTTGTCCGCTGCCTTAACAAACCCGATTAAAATTGGTTTCGAACTATTCCGTCTAGAAGAATTCCGCTTTTTGCCTCGAAGGTGTTATCGGTGTCCTCATGTGGGGCACATAGCGGTGGACTGTAAGGAAGTTGAAACTTGTAGCCGCTGTGGAGAAACTGGCCACACAAGCTCCCCTGAGAACCCTTGTCAAAATCCTACTTCGTGCCTGAATTGCAATTCGACTAGGCACACATATTATCACTATGCCTGTCCTGATAACAGAAAAAACTTGAAAGATGGATCACGCTCCCAAAATGTGTAATATTCTGTCTTGGAATATAAATGGGAAAGCACTTGACAAAACAGTTCTGCTTGATACTATGAGCCTAACAAATGAAGTAATTTGTATACAAGAGCACCTGCTTTCCGAGGCCGATACTAACCTGCTCAAGTTCTCAAGTTCACTCCAGTGTTTTATTCGGCCAGCTGAACGTGTAAAATCCAGAGGTCGGCCATCTGGTGGTTTAGCCACTTTGGTGAGAAAGTCTCTTCAGGCTGAACTTTTAGCATCAAGTAAACACTTCCTCGCTGTTAAAGTTCGCGATACTGTGATAATAAACGTATATCTTCCTACTAATTATAGATATAGCCTCTCGGACAGCAAGTTCACGGGTGCATGTACTCAGTTAAGCCGTCTCGTGAAGGCTCAAATTCCTGGGAATACAAAAGTTCTATTGATAGGGGACTTCAACTGTGACCTACTTAATACCGAATTTGAAAGGACTCAAATCGTTATAGGCTCCCTTCCTGATCAGTTTAGTGTCGTTGATAAGGACAAAGCTTACACTTTTATCAGTGTTGCCAACACCGTCTCAAATCTTGACCATGTGTTAACGAACTTTCCGGTGAGTGACGAAGTAAAAGTTGCAGCTGATGGTTCTTACTCTGACCATTTGCCTTTGTCATCGTCAATAACACTGGACTGTCCAAAGTTGTCGGGTCCGTGCAAATCCCAATGGAGAGTATAAAGTGACTGGAAACAAGTGTCGAATGATCTCTTTGCGGCTACTTCTGGGGATTTCCTGAGTAAAATAAAAGTTCCTTCCATCTGCTGCAGAGAAATGCAAACTCGTATTGCAGTGAAAGTGAAATACGTCTGCAGATAAACATGTACTTTGCAGAAATACCGCATGCTCTGAGGATCGCGGAGAGTGTAGCAGTTCCTGTGAAGCATATCCGTAATAGATCACAATTGAAAGGGTGGTCTAGAAATCTGGAGATAGCGGCGGCTTGTGTGTTGGCGAAGCTATGGCTGATAGTTTGGCATGATAGCGGGACGCCACGAAGTGGACTAGTGAACGAGATTCGAATCCATACTAAACGAAAGTTCAATAAAGCGTTAGATGCCCACCGTGCAACCCTCAAAAAAAATTTTGTGAAAAAGCTCAGTAAGAATCCGAACCTTATTTGGTCGCTTCGGTCTAAGCCTCAAGAAGCCAAGCCTACGTCTAATATTTCTGCTGATTAGTGGGGTGCTTACTTTGAGTCCAAGTTCAAAGCGCCTGATCCAGTTCTGCAGTCTAATTACGAGAATGAGCTGACTTCTATGCTTACCGACACCTTCGACGATTTCTCAGTGTCACCGGCCACAATTTGCCAGGCCGTTAAAAAGCTCAAAAAGGTATACTCAAAAGGCTGCGATAGTATTTGTGCTCTACATATTTCTTTAGGAGGTTATGTTCTTTACCATCATATTGCCCTCCTGTTTCAGATGATTTTGACACAAGGGATAGTCCCGAGTTGCTTTAGTCTGGGTATGGTTATACCAATATTAAAGAAGGGGAAGCCAGCCGAATAGCCTTCTTCGTATTGGCAGTAAGGATATCTTCGGTATTTTGTACAGTATTCGAAATTGTTTTGTTTAATGAGATCTATTATAATTTTGAGATGCTTCAAAACCAGTTGGGTTTTCAAAAAGGTCTTGGGTGACCTCATGTACTTTATCTTCTTGCTAAGATATTACTTGATGTATGTATTTCGCACCAAATTTTGAGGTGATATCAGTGTGAGGCCTGGATAACCTTTCTCACAGGATTTTATGCCCATAGTGTTTGTTAGCCGTGTCATCAATGCGTTTGTTATTCGATTTTTAGATGACTATTTGCCCTACCTAGGAACTTCAAGTAACGGGTTTGTTTGCAAAATTGTAACCTTAGTGGGGAGATATCAGTATATAAGGGAATTAAGCAAGGGGCTATAACGTCTCCTACTTTGTATAATAACAGTGTTAATGATGCACAACAGGTTATCTCTCCGAGTTATATTTGCAAGCATATTGACTTGTCACTTCTGGGTTTTGCAGATGATCTTTTAAATTTGTCTCGGTTGCTTTCTTCATTAGAAAATAATTTCTCGCGTCTTGAAAAATGTTATGCTGATATTGGTTTGCAGTTTAATGTAGAAAAGTCTGCTGTTTTGTTTTTTAATTGCCCTGAAGATAATGCTACAATCAGGGTTGGTGGAATTACCGTAACACCGTCTAGTCACATTACGTACCTTGGCCTGCCGATTGGTCGTAATCTTCGAGAGACCCAGTCTTTGCTTATTGAGCACCTTTATAAAAAAAAGTGCGCATTGCCTATGCGGGTGTTGTCACTAGCCGTCGCAATTCAAGCCGTAAATATTTGGCTCGTCTTCATAATGCAGTAGCTTTGCCTCATGTCTTGTACCTGTCTCCTTTTTGGAAGCTCCTGAGTGCACGAAACAAGAAAGACATAAGGTCGGTATTTTTCAAGTATGCCCGATATCTTCTTCAAGTTCCGCCTTTTGTTAGAAACCGCCATATTGCTGTGAAATATGGAATTGTTGAGCCTCTGAGTGCCGTGGAGGAGGTAATTCAGAATTACGTGAAAAAACTCGAGCTCCTGGATCACGAGTGGGCCCACCTTCTCAAATAGTTGTGTTATTATGTAGTTCTTTCTGTTTGTATTTGTTTTTCTTGCCAGTTTTTGCTTTTTCTTTCTTTTCTAGTTCGTGCTCTGTCTTTTTCTGTTAATTGTAAGACAGTTTATTAATAAAATTCATTCATTCAATAGGAATCTCGTGTCGTAATCTTAGAAGGTGTTTTTGAGTAACATTTTATCATTTATGAACATTTCCTAGATAGTTCCTGAATAATAAGGGTTATAAATAGATAAACTATGTTTATTTGTGTGAAGTCTAGGTGCAAGGGGGGTGCTGGAGAGGAAACTTTCACCACCTCAAGCCTTGTAATATCAGAGAATTGAAAATCTATGTGCTTATCGGTGTTTTGACAGTCATTTCTCAATCTTGATGGTTAGCAGTTAATGTTTTAACACCGTTCTTTAAATAATCCTTGATATATTATTTGTCGAAAGAGATATAATATGCTTACGTTTGTGAAGGTGGTGGTCGGGGCTTTGGGTACCTGTCAAAGCTCCCATTTTCCACGCTCTAATTATGCAGGTTCAAAACCCTTGTTTTAAAAACCAAACCTCTTATTTTAATAAGGCGTAAGTTGTGTACCATTTGTGGAATATTTACTTTAAAATGTTAGATTTTGGCTCCTATACTGAATTATTTTCCTCATTTGTTATCAGCAAGTTCATAAACGCTCATATACAGTACCAACTTTTGTGAAGATCCAACTCCGTTTGTGCGTTTTACCGAGTGTCATTTGTCTTTTGATTTGGTACTTCAATAGCGCAATAACAGCTTCAACTTTATACTCAATTAGCTTTTGAAAAATATACTTTCATCTTTTGGTTCTCGACTTTTATGTCGGTACATTAGCCTCAGATTCTGATCACCGAGCTTGGAAGTTCTTATGCAAATTTTGAAAGAAAGTGAAAAGCCATTTTTAACGAATGGATTAACGTCTTTTCATTTTGGACTTCCGTACTGCAGTATTAGCCTTGTATTTGTAATCAATAAGCTCGAAATTCTTTTGTACCAACTATATGCCCTGAAGTGTTTTAATGTATCAGCGAAATAAAAAATCGATTCCTTCGACCTAAAAATTAATACAGCGAAATTTTTCTGTCGAAATTTTTGGCCTCATTAAAGTCCCCTTGATCCAGTCTTCTAACCCCTCATGTAGATCGGAAAAAGTAATTTTTTGCACATTTGGGGCTGTTATTAGTCGATACAATCTATTTTTTTTCTTTAACACTATTTTCTCTTAAATTTGTTTTGCCCAGTGTATATGCACAGTCTTTTGCAAGCCGATTGAAGACAAAAAAAATTATGCCTCTTTTTAGCCTAATAAATCAATCTGACACATTGTTTTCTTCTTCAATGAGGTTCTCTTGTCCCTTCCCATATGTCCTATAAGTTCAGGTCAATCGTAGAAAACAAAATATGCCGGCCCAATGTCAGGTGTCACATATCAATACAACTAAATTTCATAATGCTTTGTCTTCATTGAGGTGCACCCGGCTGCGAGTCTCTAGCAGGGCTTTGGAGTCAGAGTTGGAGTCCGTATATTGAAACTGTCTGGAGTCGGTTATAACTTAAAATCTAGTTAGATGAAGCTTTAAAACAGGGCAGTTGAGTAGGAGTTGGAGTTTTAGTAAATTTGAACTGAAAGGAGTCGGCATTGGACTCGGTATTTTGAAAGTGTCTAGAGTCGGAGTTGAAGTTGGTTATAACTTATAACCGACTCCACAGCCCGGGTCTCAAGCATATCAGAGACAAAATAAATTTCATGCTCATCTTCGGGTTTTTTAGACCGATAATTAGTTTCAATTTTGTTTATTATTAATTTCATTATATATTTTTAAATTAGTTTCAAGTAAATTGTTTCAAATTTGTTTTATTATGAATTATATTTGAGTTCTTTAAATACAAATTCTGTCTGAAATACCATATTAGTTTGTTTTTTTTTTTAGTAGTTAAGACATGGGACTTAGATTCAGGAATAAGTTCAATTTTGCATCATTAGTAAATTCAAGGTACCTTACCTTTAAACTTGCGTTATTTTTGCACCGTTGGGTGATTTATAGCTTTTATTTAAGCAAAGCTACTCTAAAGGATATTTCAATAACAAGTCACATTTGAGCATTCACATGATATATTGTGTCGAGTGTCAGACTATAGGAAGAATACAGGAAAATTTTACGCCTTCTTTCTGACGTTACAACTCAAGAAACTTTTTTTCAAAATTTTGTATCTTCATTGAAGCTCTCTTGGCCCTGTTTATACGTAACTTTGTAGCTAATCATGCATAACTGGTGTAAACAGATTGGAGGAATAAATAAGGTAACGGGCAGATATTAACCTCAATTGGTTATATATAAAAAAAGAAATATGTGTAAGAAATTAGAGTAAAGGTAGCCTTTACCCAAGACTTTGAAATAGCTAATATTTCTGATCCCAGACATTATCTTGGATGGTCCAGATGTTGCAATAGTTTTCCTGTTGCTACGGTTTGGTCAAGTTCTTGTAAGGAGTCGTACTGAGTTGCAGAAATGCCCTAACGAAGTGGAATCAGAGGCAAATGGTATCAGAATGTGCTTCTGAAATAAACGAAAAATTTCCTTAGGATCTGAAAGTATGGCACCTTCAGTGCATTTGGATGGTTTTCTTTACATCACAGGTGTTAAGAGCAAATTGAGATTTCTTGAGTTATCTAAGTTTATCCTTCATCGATGTGCACTATTCTGCTCTACTATAAATGTAGAGAGGTAAGTGCAGAGTTGGCCAACATAAAAACCAAGCTCAGGAATCACTTGGATATCTCTTTGACGCAGACGAAGCTACTCGTGCATCAGCCTTTAGCCTCTGTATATGCAAGGGCCATTTCATTAGCTCTTCATAACGCTTTCTATAAATGGTACCTGACAGAAGAGGATCCTAAAGGAATCAGTTAAAGATTAGCTTCTAGAGACTTTTCGGATGGAGACTAATTGGTGGTATTTATAACTGCTATTTCGTTTGTATTGATTTTTGCCCTAAATAGTCGACGTAATACCTGATGATTTTTGTAACTAATGCAGTAATGATGGAACTAATCTCTAATATTGATTAGTGATTTATCTTTATTGTTTTTAAGCAGATATAAGCTGTGACTTCGTCATGGCTTTTTCAAGCAAAGCTGGCCAACTGCTTTTTCACTTTTGGTCAGCTTCAGTTTCAACCTCAGTTTCAAGGCTCATTGGAAGTCTTAAAACAAATAGAAATTATTACGTATATGATGGAGGTTCACCCCTCCTCAGCACATTGCTCGTTACCCTAAAGTTTTTTAGTTTTTCTTTAAAAAGCTTCTTATTATTCTAATTAAACGAGCCTTGTGTTTCAGGAGTCGTTCATAAAGAATTTGGAACAAATTTGAACTGTAGCGTAAATAGCGATATGTTGAGGAGGGGGCAACCCCCTTCATATAGCCAAAGTAATAATTTCTGGTCGTTTTAAGTTTTAATGTTTCTCCTTACTTTCAGTTGAAAAAAAAAACTTGTTTGTTTTTATTTCTGATCATTTTTTTAATAATTCCAGGAAATCTGGCCCCACCTCCACGGAAAACTCCTCCCCTCGGAAACATCCACTAGACTAATCAATCGCGGGGAAAATAGACCCCGGTCAATTACCCTTAATAATTCCACGCGTAAAATTGAGACGGAAAAGGGAAAGCGAGACATATAAAAAGAATTTTATATATGAATTCTGGCAAACCCCCAGTATATAATTTCCCCTGACAAGTTCGCCTCCTGGAAACTTCCCCCGTGGAAAACCCCTCAGCCTAAAATTCGTCCCCTTCCCACCCGAAAATGTATGCTTACTTCCCTATAGCAAATACTATGCGTAAACAATGGACAAATTTTATAACTAAAAGGCCTTTCCCCTGGGGCTGTGTGTTTGTCTTGGGGGGGGGGGGTCATGTTATATCCAAAGGCATGGTTATTGGGCCTTTGAAATATGATGAACAAAATAGCTAGCTCAAGATTTTGATCTGAGGATTTTGGGCAAAAGGGGTGGGAGAGGGCGTCGAGTTACCCTCCAATCTTTTTGGTCACTTAAAAAGGGCACTAGAACTTTTGGTTTCTGTTCGAATGAGCCATCTCACGATTTTCTAGGCCCAATGAGTCGATACGATCACCCCTGAAAAAAAGAACAAAAAAAAACAGCACCAAATAAACACGCATTCGTGATCTTTTTTCTTGCAAAAAATACAAAATTCCACATTTTTGCATATAGGAGCTTGAAACCTTTGCAGCAAGATTTTCTGATATGGTAAATCTGTTGATGGAATTTTCATTGAGATTCTATGACTTTTATGGGGTGTTTCCTCCTTTTTCAAAAATTAGGCAGATTTTTCCTGACTCGTACTTAGCTTTTAATTGGTAAGACTAAATTTAATGAAACTTATATATTTAGAATCAGCATAATAAGACGATTCCTTTGACATGTCTATTGGAATCAAAGTTCTGCTTTTTGGAGTTTTGGTTACTATTGAACCGGGTCGCTCCTTACTTACGGTTCGTTACCTCGAACCGTTTGAAGTCGAACCTGGCAATCGAAACGCTCTTATTTACTGGGAAGGCACTCCGCCCACTTCGCCTGAAAAAGGCATTGAAAAGACACAGCCGTGCAGATATTCACTTCATCCGCAGTTTTTAACGATACTTTTGTGGACTTGTGAAACGGAAAAGCCTTTATATTTTTTCACCAAAAGGGACGATTCATTATATTGACTGAAGGACATCGGCCATTTTTGGAATTACGGCTTTGCGCCCCACAAGAAGGGGGAATCAATTAAAATTTTCCCTGAAATCGTTCAAATTCAAAAGACGAACTTGCTTACGGCAATTTACATTTCTCGTGGAGCGTGAAGGGAGCTGCCAACGATGGCTAAGATATTGTCTAAATTAATGAGTGCATTTGGATATTGTGCAACGGTCATGAACACTATCAATATTCATAAGTTTCCAACATCATTTATATATGACCAAAAAGTTAATCTACATTGCTATTGGAGTGGCAAAAGTCCACAGCTATGAGTAGTATCATAGCTCGAAGGCAAGCACTTTGAGTATCTGAGTCTCATCAGTGGTAGTGGAGCGATGCAAGACCGGCCACAGTAACTGAGTTGTGGCTCAGAATGTTACATGATAGGCGAAAAAGTTTAAATAACTCCGGCCTTAGCCTAATAGTCCAGTAAATGTACGAAAATCTGGGACAAAATTGCAATATAAAAGATTTTTGCACTGTCTTGTAGAGAAAAAAATTTATGTACGGCATATCAAAAGTCTCCGAAAATTCCCTGGACGCAACAGGGGAAAAGGGAGAAAATTGTCAAAATTCAGGGCCAGATTTATTGTGTGCTCGAACTTCACGTCTGCTCTTTTTCTGCGCGGAGAAATCGAAAATTTTTTTTTATTGCTTTATCACTGGACTTGGTTTGATTTCCCCGTCTTGGTTTGATTTCCCCCATGGGAGAGGGAAAACAGTATCCTTGAGAGTCGTGCGATATGGCTGGTCATAATGTTGCCCCCAAGGTTTTTTGACTCGATGATTAAAAAAAACATGGTACTAAATTTGTATCTTGCTTTTGTGCAGTGTTTTTACCGTAGGGGAGACAATGCATCGGGCCTTCGGGGTACGTTGGTAGATTTACATCGACTATATAATAGAAACATAAGACAAAACTAAATGTAAAAAACGGAACAAATCAGGTAACTTCGGTAATGACACCAAAAGTATTACGGTTTTGTTTGAACTAAAAGATGAAGGATTTGTAGTAAACATCGTCTTCTTCATCCTTATCAATAAAAACATCTTTATTGGAACACGCAAACCCTTGGCAGTCTTTGCATGCAAGTGTGCAAGGCAATCCATTTTTGGGCAACTACAGCGTAAACTGTCGCAGTTGGAAGACGTGCAGCTGCAACGAATCACATTTAGCAGATGAGGCCGATCAGAACGGATGTCTGTCATGATCGGAGGGAGGCGTCCGTCACGTAATCGCCAACTCTAGTCTTTTGGGTCGAGCTCTGAAGCAGTATTACGCCATTCCATTACCTGAAAGAAGATTCTATAAGAATGAAATTTCGCAGCCGATGGAGTTGGTGGAAGTCTCTCTGGGTTCATAAAAGTTGAAGCTGTTCAGTTTTTCAAGTAAAACCCTGTACCTAGCTTAGTTGAGACCCTCCCTTTCTTAGCCTTGTAGAAACACAGCAAAAGATTTTTGCTGGACTTCTTCCTTCGTAGAGCGCTGATTAAGGAATACTTCACAGTTATTCCTAAATTCTTCATGGCTTTTCAGGGATGACAGAACAGCCTGCTTTCTTATACCAAACAAACAGGACGTCGTGTCGCAACCATGAACAGCATGGCCAACAAGAATATAGTGACAAACCTGTCCCAGCGATCTTTTGATAAAGTTGATGTGCCAGTATTTAGTTGACAGTGCTCTTGACTTGGTACTGATTTCGAAGTAGAGACCCCTGGCTTCCGGAGGCAGGGGATGGAGGGGGGGATTAATAAATCAGTGTCTCTCCCGACTACTGCGGTTACCTTTTCCTTGCCCGCATCAGCACCTGTCAATGCAATCAGAACGTCCGCATCTCTCTCTGCATGAAGGACAGTGAGGCCGGCTTGGACAAGCTTCTTGCAGATAGCTCGAATAATGTTTTGCTTATTGTTGGGATTCCGCAGGAAGTCCTCTTTCTTCCCTCGCAGCTTCATACTCAGTATGAAATCGACGGTCGGACACTGGAATTTCGTT
Source organism: Artemia sp. Qi Xiang Cuo (assembly GCF_049724085.1). NCBI lineage: Eukaryota > Metazoa > Arthropoda > Branchiopoda > Anostraca > Artemiidae > Artemia > Artemia sp. Qi Xiang Cuo. Next base: position 24,159,990 of record NC_142803.1, on the reverse strand, counting down.
CGTCTAACCTGGCTGACATCTTTGGTAGACGGACCTGAAGTGTAGCCATCAAAGACGATGGAAGCATTTAAATACTTCTGTGGCACGAATGAAACGTAACTGTTGCAAATCCGTCCGCTCCGCTTTATCTAGCTGTCGCGGCCGGCTTGACGATTCGAAAAGGGCAGTAGGATAGCCTGAGAGTTCGAATCTGAGAGTTTTTTTTCCATATTCCCTCCCGCTGTAGCTATCTCTTTCTATCTGAGCTGGTCTTGCGCAAACGTGCTGGTCAAATGACACGTACTCGACGCCGATGAGTGACTGCATAAGTTCATTAGTTTAGCTCATACTGGCATTGACATTGTGCAGATCAACCTTTGCGTCTCACTCATTCCATTTCCTCTCGGGAGTCCCCCGTTTTCTTTCAGCGACCTCATCAGTACTTGCTCAATTTCTAAGTCGGGATAGTGCCAGTCCAAAATCTATCGCTTCTTTGAATGACAAACATCCCATCCGTGACGTCTTTATACAGCTTCTGGTTACTTTCTTTCAGCTCTTCCATTTGGTGAAGAAATATTCTTACCGACTTCTTATACAGGTTGTGGCCTGCAGCTGCAAAGTAAGGGAGCATCTCAGAGAGTGCTTGAAGATACTGCACCCAGTTTCCGGTCCGTTCAACCTTGATGGCCTTCTTAAGCACTCCGGACATTTCTGAATACTGAAGCCATATTTTTGCAGTCCTGTTGTTGTGCAGCGTGTCTTGAAACTCCATCATTCGCGTTTGGATTCGACAAACTATGTCTGCGTTGGATGCGTCTTCGAGGGTTACTTCCTCATTCAGTAGAGCCATACATATTGCCGAAGCTTGTGCAAAGTCTTAATGACTCGCTCGTAGGTCATCTGTGCAGTCGAAACCATACGATTTGCAAATGAGAGTGATCTGCAATGCTGAATCTATAAGCTCTTGAAACAGCCTTACCGCTAAGAATATGCTTAATAGTGTTACCGGTATATAAGCATTCGAGCACTTCTTTTATTCCTGTATCCGTCATCAAGTGCCCGATCGCTCCAAGAAAGCTAATACGGCAATGGAGACCACCGATCATTGGAACTGCTGCCTGGAGAGGACTATCAGCAGGCCTAGCATTTATGATGTTCACCGCTTTCATGTACAAAGGTTGATCGAAAGTCACAACTGGTACCATTACTTGCTGGTGTGCTTTATTAGAGATAAAACTAAGGTCGTGTTTACGCAAGAAAGATTGGAGGGATTTTAGTTGATCATAGGCAGAAAAACAATCGACGAAGTGCCTTTGTATGACCCATGGTGAATTGCTTTCACAAATCCAATCCATCCGACCGTTTCGTGTCATGTATCCAGCTTGCATGCCATAGTAGGTCAATGCCATCGATTTTGTCGTCGAAGGTGATGGTCGAGATGGGTTTTTACACAAGACTGTTCTCCTGTTAGCTTCTGTTGTAGAAGAAGAAAGGCACTTGTCCAACCGGCTGGAGTACTTCAAGGTTTAAAACTGTTCTCGGGATTATAATTGGAAATTTGGGTAGCCTTGGTGTGGCAGCAGCTAGCATGCCCATCCCGTGGAAAGTACCTTTTCCGTCGATAGTGCAAATGTTGTGGTCGACGTTGTCGCCAATGAACTGGACGAAAGTTCCAGAAGTCATTCCTGGAAATTCCGTACCACGAATTACTGCGGCAGAAAGCTCGAATCAAAGCACTTCAGAGTACGAAAGAAAAACCTAGCCTATTCAGCTGATCGATGAGCAAACGTGAACCAGATTGGTGGTGTTGCTGAACTCCAAGTTATACTTGTAAACGAGCGAGCAAAGATTGGGGACGGAAAGCCTGCATTATTCCTTGACCGATTGAACCTACCAGTAGGTCCTTGTCTGATCCCGCGATTAGCAGAGAAAGACAGAGCCTCAGAGATGGTGGTAAGAAATTCACAACTTTTTACTTTTCTTCTACACTGCTCAGGCTCGGGTAGTCAGAGTCTCTACACTGCATCAACTTAATGTCATACTTAATTACTTTGGCCTCTGTTGCTATCATGAACTTCCGCTAGTCTTCTTTACTCGGCTGAGGAGTTCTGTAAAAATCACGAAGGATCTCGTGTGCTGTTTTGGAAAGTCACAACACCAATCTGTCGGCCTATGTCAGTTATAACAATGCTATCGCCGTAGGTTTCATTAAGAAGTCGTTTTATATGCTTTCTGGTGTACGGCGACTGGTCTGGTCCAAGAAAAAGCCTCATCTTTTCTGCTATATCTTTCACTATAAACTGTTCATCTTCGAGTACTTCAAAATAATTAACAGCTTTAATGACTGCATCTCGATTTGCACTCTCCTGTGGCCTTCAAGCAGTGTTCACCGGATCATTTGCACTAGAGTACCGCTATGGAATCTCTCTTAGAGTTTTGAAGTTAGAGTAGCATGTCTTATGATACACTGCATCAGCTGCATGCAAATCCGAGCTTATAGAATTCAGCCTGCCGCGGACAGCGTTATCCCAATCGTCATTTTTGCTAAAATCACAGAAAGAATTGATTTTTTCACTTAAATTGTGGTCACTTTTTGGCACTCGTCATTTTTCGTCTCAGACGCAAGGACTAGCTTAGTATTGCAAAACATACAGTTTGACTTCACATCGTATGCGTCTTGACTAGATCTAGTGGATATGTTTAGAGAAACTTCAGTATCACCGGAATCGTTATTCTTTCTTTTTAAGAGACAAGCTATGGATGTTGGACGGCAGTTGTCTTTTCTGCACTGGCTTTGTACTATTTCACCGTCGTCAACTGCTATCTGTTCACCCCGTTGCACACTGGCCTCGTTGATCCGAAGAGCTCCTTTATTTGAGACACTTTCGCCACAAGTACGGATTCTGCGGCTGCAGAGCTTGCAACGTTCATCTTCTTCCTCCCTGAATAGGGTGTCATATGAAAAAAGCAAACAAAAATTTATTAGGCTAGAAAGAGGAGTTTTTTGCACGAGCCACATTGTAGTCACACTTGCGGCTAAACCATAACCTAAGCCCTGTTTCGGACGCGAAAACAACCCACAAAGCGAATCTGTCCATTAGATTTGTGAACTCGACACCTCTAATCAGCCTCAAGCCAGGAGGCGCAGTTAGGAATTTTGACCAATTAAGCGGTGCTCAGACATAGGACGTCGAGTGAGGAAGCAAAGTACATTAAGTTGTACGATTTACTGCTCGTTCATACGTAAAAATAAAATTTAGGAACTGTACAGCCAGCGTCTTAAGTATGACACGTCGCACTTTCCAAGAAACACAAATTAATTCCTTCTATTTCTGCTCTGCCTCACAGCATAAAACATTTGAAAACAGCCTGAGCTATAGCGAAAGCTCCAAATTTTGATTAAAATTTCAATTCACTTTACACCCTTAACGACCACTTTAAATCAGTACGGGAATGTACTTTAAACCTTACGAACGGTCGTAAAGTGGACTTAAAGTACTCTGCGACCTGCGTGTGAGCGCCGCTTTAGAGAAAGCCTTGAAGGGATGGGCTAGTGCGAATTTCAAAAACTAGTTCCTTAGTCTGACGTTGTATTCGTATCCGAGACATTGGGTTTAGCCACAAGTGTGACTGTAATGTGTCTTGGGCGTTAGTCCATTAGCCATCTCATAGTAAAATGCAAATTATCGTCTTAATGACAAAGAATCTTAGTATCATCTGCCAAAAGCATTGTATTTGTTTCACCTCATGTCGCTAGATGTCGCTGCAAAATTAGGTAAAGGAAAAACCCCTTACTGACTTTGTCTACATGTTTTGAACCTTCACTTTCTTCCGAAAGTTCTCATTGATAATTATAGAAACAAAACTGTCTTATCTTTATGATCAGTAAAATCTGTCTAATGCTTAAGTTAAAGCTTTCATTAGGTGGTAGCATGTGCTTGAAATTTTCTCTTGGACCCAATTGGACCCAAGAGCATCAGGAATGCTATTCTCAGCATCAAAAACTACTGGTCATGGATTTTCCCCTTTCCCCCCGTTTTTCATCCTGTTCCGCCAAGGGAATTCTTGGGGGCTTTGGGTATGTTGTACAGAATTTTTTTCTCTACAAAATGGTGTAAAAATGATTTATATGGCAATTTTGTCCCAGATCGCTGATTTTTTCCGTAACTAAAAGTACGATGCTTGACAGTTTCAAGCTAATCAGAAGGAAAAAAAAAATTGTCTGCTCATGAGCCTTGTACATTAGGTGCCAGTTGCTGCATATTCTTGTACAGTAGATGCCAGTTGGCCCGAAGACACCAATCTGTTCATAAAAAAGAATACATTGGCCCGACTTTCAGGCGAGCCAATATTCTTTGCATTAAGTTTGTGTGCGAACTGGGATACCTTTAACCCTTTACTCAAGGAATTTCAAGTACGATTTCTAAGTCGACCTAAAAGGAAAAATCTACCCTATTATATTGGGTCCGCCCTGCCTTTAATCTAGTTTTTCATGCATTACGGTCCCCTTGTCCTAGCAACTTCGCGTGCAGTTTAACAGCCGTTCGGAATAAAGGGTTTTGGCAATTATTTTGCAGGAACCAATATTTGTTTTCTAACTTTTTTGCGAATGGGGCACTTTCGGCCCAGGGATTGAAAGAAACAAGTTTTGAGCTGATGAAACTAATGTGGAAAAACATGATTTTTTACCAATTTCTGAACCCTAACATCCTCTCTCCTCTAAAGAGAAATTTATGGTCTCCTTAGCCGAGCTAACAACCCCTTAAAGTTTCTTGTCTATTTTTGGATCGTAACTTTTTGGGGGAGACCATACCCCTATTTTTTCTTTAGGCTCCCCTTGGCTCAGGGAATCTCGGCTATAGGTTTTATTTTAATCTGAGGCAAAATGTTATTTTGCCCAACATTTTTCTCTCTTCCATTCTCGGGGTGATGTATTTTTTTTTAACTTTTCTTTTGGATTGACGCCCCTTTGCTTACAGCAGGACTAGGTGTTTTCCGCATCACTTACTATGTGAAATCCAGATGTTACGTTAAAATTTTGTTCCTGCAAGGTCCAAGACCAGAAGACATAAAGATGTAAGTTTCCAGCCGATCGGAAAAGCCACTTTAGCCCTTTTTAGAGCCCCACTTTTGGGGGCCTAAGTTCAAAATCTAAAATTATTTTTGTACATTAGGGTCCACTCAGCCAACGTACTTATGGTTTGAAGTTTCAAGCCATTCAGAAAAAAAAACTTGTTGGCCCTGGTTGGGTGTCGAATTAGGGGGAACCAGTTTTTCTGGTTCCCCCTGTGTTTTCTGGTTCAACTGTATGGGGCTGTGGCCCCATACAGCTTTTTTCGTAGATCAGGTTCCTCTTAGCCCAAGGACTCACAGCTGTAAGTTTTAACGTGATTAGGGACAAACAGCTGTTGGGCCCATTTCTAGGACCCCTAGCCCCCTCTACCAACGGAATATGGGAACCTCTTGGCCGATAGAACGATCTTTCAAACATTTGAGACAATAGAACACCCAATATTAAACATGACCTCCTTTTTCTACTATAAACCGAGTTATAAGCATTGACAATTTTTGTAATTTGTGGCTCTTGCCTCAGGGGCTTTGGGAGTCATGTCGTCCCCGATGACTTGTTTTTGGTCTTTTTGACTATTTTGACAAAAATAATTATCTCAAAATTGAGATCAAATTTCTTGGGGGGGGGGGGGGCTTGGGGCCGGGTTGCAACAAAGGGTGTGGAAGGAGGGCTGGTTGTCCAATTACTTTTGACTCTTAAAAGGCGCACTAGAACTTAAAGTTTTTATTTAACAAGTCTCTTTCTAAGTTGCTGTGATCACCCCATTTTATACTGTGGGAAAAAACGGCAAAAACAAAAGATAACTCTTAAGCGTTGCCTCATACTATAACAGGTCTGGTTAACTTTCGTATGGTTTGGGGGGGGGGCCAATTTGGGAAAAGGCTCTTTTATAACTATTATGAGACGCAGAGGTAGATTATTATAGAACCTGTTACCTTGAAACTCGTTGCGAATATTTGTTTAATTCGGCTTATGACTGTGTCCTACATTTGGATATGTTTGTTTTTGCTTGCCTCTTGTCTTAGCCCGACAAAGCTAAACAAACACCTTTATGTTTATCGAAACTGAGTTTGCGCACACGTAAGCAAGTTTAAGATTCCCTCTTTTGTGTTAATTTCCTCTTTTTTAAGAGAACTAGTTATAGCGCCTGCTTTCTTTGTGGGAATTTTCCCAAGGAAATCGAGCTGCGCGGAAAGATCTCCTGTTATTATTTCAAATGCACTATTCTAAACCTCTGGTTCTGTCATTCTCTTGTTAGTGGCTTTCTTTAGTTTTTTTTCCTGTGAAACCGAAGTGATGCATCAATACACTTTATTCTCTGGAAATATTTAGTTGCCTATGGGAACATCGTCCGTATGGAAATGAAGCTTTAGATAGTGTGTGTTCCAGTTGTCAAAGGATTACCTATTTGACACTAAGAATTAGTTTATGGACTTGCTTTCAGTTTCTCACCCTATTGAGCTGGCTTACGTTTGATAATTTCGATCCCGACGTAACTCAAGCGAAAGGCAACTTATCTGACTCGGCCTGCTTAAAGTGTGGATGAGTGAAGATTGATTTGGATAAGTGTAGAGCCGTTTACTAAGTTGAAATTGGATAAAAATATAACGTTGCATAGCGTGAAAGTTGAAAATAAGTGAAAAGTGGAAACTTTGCTCTAAACCAACTTGGGAAATAACTATTAACGTAGAAAATTTTTAAATCTATGTAAAAATATAAAATAGATTTATTCATTTGAACCAACCTGCACCAATCAAAAGGCTTTTAACCCAGATAGAAGATTGTATATCAGAGATCTATTTAGATTTGGAAAGGCCTAGCTGCGTTCCATTAATGTCAAAGAAACGAATTTTCCACTAATATTGCCGTTACGATTAATTTTTATAGTAAGGAGGACATCATTCCTTGGGTTTTCATTTCCAAATTCCATTTCTTTGTTGGCTAAGGATTCTTCTTTGCTCCTTAATATTAACTGTGACCGTTGGACTCAGTGAAGTAATCTATTATATTATGGTCTAGAAGGGAAGCCTTATTTTGTTTTTCTCGGACAGTATGTGAATACACTATCATGTCATTATCGAAAGTGTTGATATGGGTGTAGTAATAAGTTCGTGTGTTAATCAATCTGATCAAGGTAGTAGTAGTAATACTCAAAGGATAGCAGGACCTTCAGAAGAAGAAGAATCAGGTGGGAGTCACTCATGCAATGGATTGACGCATTCAAATCAGAGACTGCTGCCTCATTTTGTTGGGAGGCCGTTATTTGTTCCGGATCTTGAGAGGATTCGAAGCTTGCGAGTTCGAAGATTATTACATGGTTCGTTTTTGTTCAACATTGTAGATACATAGACTGACAGCTAGGCGATAAAGGGCACCATTGTGCGGTTTATTGTCTGTCGCAAGTGTACAACTTTATTCCTCCCTAAAGCACCTCCAGTAGTACCCTTCCCCTCCCATTCGTACCTACGGTACCTCCTTATTTTCCTCTGTTATTACATTCTTGCCCCCCGTGATGTATTAATGGCTTGAAGCTCTAATCGTTGCGTAGCCTATGATAGTTTTGCAGTTAAGCCATAGCAACCTTTTGGATGCTGTATGTAAATGGTGCTAGGCGTATTCTCCTAAAATACCCGTGAAAAATTCCTCCTCGAAAAATACTCACCCCTGGGAAAATCATCCCAAAAAATCCCCCCTCTCGTAGAGAATTTTCCCCGATTGCAAAATTGAGCAGCCAAAGAGAAAGTATGACAAATAAAAATAACGAAGAAAAGAAGAAATTATAGAATATTCTGCCTATATTCCAAAACCTAGGCTGAATGTATGGTGTATCTATCGAGAATTTTCCCCTAATACAAAATTGAGCAGCCGAAGAGAAAGTATGACAAATAAAAATAACGAAGAAAAGAAGGAATTTTAGAATATTCTGCCTATTTTCCAAAACCTTTTTACATTTCATTTTTACATTTTTTTATTTATTTTAATTCTCTTTTCGTGTATTTAGGGGGTTAAGACTTACGGGACTAAAAAATACGAGCATTCAATTCCCCAGGACTTGGTCTGGTACCGACCAGCAGTTATCTCTGGCCAAAATATCGGGATCGGGGGCTGAGTAATGGATTTTCGACTAATTTGCGTGCTATTGCTACTAAAATTACCTCGTTTTTCGTTCTTATCGGCTGAGAATGATCTTTTATTCTTTGGTTTACGACATATATCTCGATCAACCCATTTGCCCCAATAATAAAGAAAATTGAGTCAGTAAAATCCCTATTTTATCAACTAAAAATTTGTATTCGGCTGGCTGAAAAGTTTGTGGGAGGAGTGTCTCCTCCCACAAACGCCCCTATACATGACGCCCTGTCGACTACTTTAGTGCATGATACCAGTTCACCCTTTACAATCGAGAACGCGTCCACAAGGCGTACATCTGAAGGGTTTCCCATCTAAAGTTTCCTTATTTGTTTTGACTATCTAAAATTTCTTTATTTAACTAATAAAATCTTCAGACTTAGAATCTTGCTTTAAAGCCGAAGATTCTAATTTAAAGCCGAATTCTTATTAAAATACGATAATTTATTAAAATCTGACAGAGTAAAGTTCAATTCACCCAATGTAGTTGATCTCTATCAGAGTGTTATATCACTGAACGCTAATGAATCGAATTCAAGAAGGTAAAAAAGGCTAGCTTCCGCCTTTGCTTTGAAAAGAATTAGAGGATTAAACAATATGTAGTTTTATTTGATTTTGTACATAAACTATTGTTTAAAGTTATTCTAGTTTAGTTTTACTACTGATGACGGCCGCCGCATAAGTATCTGGTATTTTTGGGAATTTCTATCACTCTTTGTGAAACACTGTCTATTAAAAGGATTTTATTCTTATTTGAACTTTTACTTATTATCATGGAAAGGAAGTGTAGGCTCCGAAATTATCTACGTTAAATTTCACTATTTGATGTTACTATTTTGATTTTACTATTTGATTTTACAGGTTTAAAATGTCCTGTTTGCTCACGGTCTGTGCCTCCAGATGATTTAGAATGCCATCTTGTGATATGTCTGACGAAGCCTAGGCTCATATATAATGGTGAGGAAATAATTCTTTTTAAATTTTTGATTCTATTATTACATTTTTACCACTACTATAGCTACCTACCTTGAAATAAACCAATGCTGCCAAAGAAAATTGTGATTTTTTTTTTTTTAATTAGTGAAAATTTTCTTCAAACTCAGTCTGTCACAATATTGCTACATTTCTACTAACAACTGATCACAGTGTAAAAGTCTCATGAAGCCAAGGCAGCCGTTCAAGCTCCTCCTTCGTCCTTCCTCTATTCAGAGCTTCACTCCTTGTCTCTCACATGAAGTTCCCACTTTCTTTAAAACCTTTGTTATAACGATTTCACACCCCTATTTGAGGACGGCTTACCTTTCATTTGCCTCAAGCCAAATAGGCAAACACTTCAACGCTATACACATTTAATTCTATGCATATTTGTCCTTTAAGTTGTAAATATTATAAATATGCAAGGTGGCTTGGTGCTACAATTAGCTGTTAGTAATAGCTCTAGCATAGTTTTTTAATATTTTTGTTTGCTTCCGGACCCTGTTCAGCTTTATCATGTTGTGTACACCCGATGTTTTCAACTGACTGAGTAGTATAGGTGTATGCTATCCGAGAGACCAGTCCTCCTTGGATCCCAGTATGCACTACAAGAGGCCAGTACGCCCTCTGCTATTATGCAGTCCAAGAGGACTGTACCTCCTGGATCCATCTATGCAGGAGAAGTGGTCAGTATTCCCACAAAAACCTATCATTACAGGCGCACACATATCCTAACATTCCGAGTGCACACATCTGGTCTTATCTCAACTACCGCTATGATAAGGAGAATTCTTGGAATTGCTTTATTTTTTGGTGAAAAGGGTCTTTGAATACAAGTGGCCAGGCGCAGAGTACCCATCACGAGAACATTGATATAAAAGTTTGAGGGTGTGTTATTTAATATCTCAGTTCTACATGGACACTTGATTAGTTTACATTGTTTGAAGTTGGAAAAAAGACTCAAATATTTTAAAAATGAGTGGTTTTACACTATTGCAGCTTGAAGGAGTTGACAGTGATGTTATGAATACAAGAGTTCCCAATGCACCAGTTGAAATTGGAAAGGATTGTCAACTAACATTTGATTGGGATGAGATGTTTGGTAGATATGTTATATCATTGAGTAAATTTAAGTCGGAAGAACAATTATGTTTTGCCGCAAACGTGAATATAGTGCATATATAGAGACTACAACATTATTTGAATGCAATCATGAAGCACATTGAGGAAAATGGACTGACTCACCTCATTAGAAAAGAGTGAAAATGTTTTCTTTTTATTACATTTCTGACAATAAAAATATTTTATAATGATTTTTTTTTGGTTAGATATTTTAGCTGATTGTTTACACCTCTCTAGTGGGACCAATAGGTAATGAGAGTGTACACAAAGTAGAAACTTGCAAATGTTAGTTTAGTCTATAATCGGTAGTGGGAGCGTCAAGAACGAAAATGGATGGGTTTGAGAAACAGAAAATCTTGCGGAATCTTTTAACATTTAAAAAGTGTTTGAATCTAAATGATCGGTTTCAGATCTTAACTGTACAAAAGAAAATATTCTCTGAAAAAATGCTTGAAATTAATAATGGAAAATGATTCTCCATCTTTGGACTATTGTATGAGGCTTTTACGTTGTGGTCCAAATGCATTACTCTGGTTATTGATGCATCAATTGAAACAAAACAAAATGATATTGGGGTTTTGCTCTTAACCTCGTCCTAGAAATTCGTTTAAGACGGCCATTTTGTAAGACAAAAAGAAATAAGTCAAATAAGTTTTGTGACGTCACTCGATTACTCCTCTTCCTCCTAGAAAACATTCCTTTTATTGATCATGAGTCAGTTTCTTTCTGGCAGTGAGACAGTCAACATTTCAAAAATGTTCTACATGTGTTCACTATGTTTATTTAGATTGGGCAGCTGGTTGTAATGTGATAATTGCACTACAGTCGATGACTGTAATGAAAAGTGTAGATTATGAAATCCATGTAAATTGCATAGAGGATATGCTTTACAAATTAAGGATTGTAATTACTGTTTTGGAAGAGGTTTTTGACTCTCACCATAAAGAGTATTCATGTTTCAATTGTCACTGTGATAAGTGTTATCAATGAGAAAATACTTCCCTGGTCTGTTATGATTAGAAAAAACCTCAAACGCCACTTCAGTTTATTTCTAAGGGACTGGGAAGAAGAATTTGGAGCACGTTTCAATTGTAAAAAAGCAAGAGAGTATGGTTTCTGCGTCATCGTGTAAGGACAATGGTAGTTATGATTATAAACCTAATGATTTTTATTTGGCTGTTACAGAAAGTGATTTTTCATATGAGAATATCGTGTGCGACATTACTTCAAATAGTCAGTTAGAAACAGGTGAATTTTACAAATGAATCATAATAGTGTAATAGTATATGAATCGTAATAGTATGGACTTCACAAAGATATTTAATAAAAATGAAGTTACATTATATTGTGGACAATGTAACCCTAACTTTCACGGTCAGGATCAGTACAAGTTGAATCCCAATGATTTGCCACCACTAATTGTTGTCGACGACGACCTAAATGACGAAGAAGAAGAAGAAGAAATCTAAACGATGAAGACAAAAAGACTTTTTTACGGTACAGATATATATTTTATTAATAAACTGATAAAAAATCTTTTGGGTTGAAACGTAACAAAACTGAAGACACTGAAAAAAAAATAAGGTGAAACATAACAAAACACAAGACACTTCGAAAATAAAAAAAACTTGTAAGGTGAAACGTAACAAAACAGAATACTTCGAAAAAAAATCTTTTAAGATGAAACGTAACAAAATAGAAGACACTAAAAAAAAATTCTAAGGTGAAACGTAACAAAACAGAAGGCACTGAAAAAAACTTTAGAGGTGAAACCTTACAAAACAGAAGAAACTGGAAAAAAAAACTTGTAAGGTGAAACGTAACAGAACAGAAGAAACTTTAAAAAAAAATCTGTTTAAGGTGAAACGTAACAAAACAGAAGACACTAAAAAAAAATTCTAAGGTGAAACAAAACAAAACAGAAGACACATTGAAATAAAAATCTTTTAAGGTGAAATATAACAAAACAGAAAACACTGAAAAAAAAAACAAAAAAAAACTTTTAAGGTTAAACGTAGCAAAACAGAAGACACTGAAAAAATCTTTTGATTTTAAACGTAACAAAACAGAAGACACTGAAAAAAACTTCTAAGGTGAAACATAATAAAACAGAAGACAAATCTCGGCAAGTGTTTCCAAATCTTTTGTCGTATAATCAAAATCTTGTCTGAAGTTATCAAACACCTTACATTGCAGTATTAATATTTTACATGATATTACCAAATCTTGCTAGGGATATCAGAGTCTTGCTGCAAGATACTATGAGTATCCTCTCTGATATTACCTAAATCTTGAAAATTATTAACAAAATCATGCATGATATTATCAAAATCTTGTCTGAAATTATCAAACACCTTACAGTATTAATGTCTTAGATGATTTTACCCAATCTGACTAAGTATTACAAAATCTTGTCTTGTATTATCAAAGTCTTGCAATATATTATGAATATCCTCTCTGATATTACCTAAGTCATGCAAGTTATTAACCAAATCATGCATGGTATTATCAAAATCTTGCCAAGTTGTTCGAAGTCTTGTGTGGTATAATCGATGTTTTGTCTGAAATTATCAAACACCTTACATTGCTTTATTAATGTCTTTTATGATATTACCACAGCTTGCTAGGTATAAAAAATTTTGTCTTATATTATCAAAGCCTAGCAAGAAATTATGAGTATCCTCTCTGGTATTACCTAAGTCTTGCAAGTTATTAATAAAATCATGCATGATATTAACAAAATCTGGCCAAGTGTTTCCAAATCTTGTGCGATATAATCAAAATATTGTCTGAAATTATCAAACAGCTTACATTGCAATATTAATGTCTGACATCTAAATCTTGCTAGATATTACAAAATCGAGTCTTTGTATTATCAAATTTTTGTCCATGCATGATTTTGTTAATAACTGCCCTGACATAACTAATAGCAAAGAGGAAACCCATAATATCTTGCAAGAATTTGATAATGCAAGGCAAGATTTTGTAGTACCTAGCAAGATTTGGTAATATCATGTAAGACATAAATACTGCAATGTAAGGTGTTTGTTAATTTCAGACAAGATTTTGATTATACCGCACAAGATTTGGAAGCACTTGAGAATGTTCTGATAATACCATGTATAATTTGGTTAGTAACTTGCAAAACTTAGGTAATACTATAGAGGATACTCAAAATATCTTGCAAGACTTTGATAATGCAAAGACAAGATTTTGTAATACCTAGCAAAATTTGGTAATATCATGTAAGACATTAATACTGCAATGTAAGATGTTTGATAATTTCAGACAAGATTTTGATTATACCGTACAAGATTTGGAAACACTTGGCTATATTTTGATGATATCATGCATGATTTTGTTAATAACTTGCATGAATTAGGTAGTATCACAGAAGGTATTCATAATGTCATGCAAGACTTTGATAATGCAAGACAAGATTTTTTTAACACCTAGCAAGCTTGGGTAAAATCATTAAAGACATTAATACTGCAATGTTATGTGTTTGATAATCTCTGACGAGATTTTGATTATGCCACACAAGATTTGGAAACACTTGGCATGATTTTGATAATACCATACACGATATTGTCAATAACTTGCAAGACTCAGGTAATATCAGAGAGGATACTAATAATATCTTGCAAAAGACTCTAATAATGCAAGACAAGATTTTCTAATACCTAGCAAGATTTGGTAATATCATGTATTTTATTAATACTGTATGTAAGGTGTTTGATACTTTCAGACAAGATTTTGATTATACCCCACAAGATTTGGAAACACTTGAGAACATGTTGATAATACCTTGCATTAGTTTGTTAATAACTTGTAAGACTTAGGTAATATCAGAGAGGATACTTGTAATATCTTGCAAGACTTTGATAATGCAAGACAAGATTTTGTAATACCTAGCAAGATTCTGTAATATCATGTAAGACATTAATGCTGCAATGTAAGGTGTTTGATAATTTCAGACAAGATTTGAATATACCACACAAGATTTAAAAACACTGGGCAAGGTTTTTCTTCTGTTTTGTTACGTTTCACTTTGAAAGTTTTTGTTTTTTTTTCAGTCTCTTCTGTTTTGTTACGTTCCACCGTAAAAGTTTTTTTTCGATTTTTTTTTTGTTTTGTTAAGTTTCACCTTAATTTTTTTTCCAATATGTCTTCTGTTTTGTTATGTTTCACCTTAGAAGTTTTTTTTCAGTGTCCTCTGTTTTGTCACGTTTTACATTAAAAATTTTTTTTTCAGTCTCTTCTGTTTTATTACTTTTCAGCTCAAAATTTTTTTTTGCAAAGTTTGTTCTGTTTTGTTATGTTTCACCTTAGAAGTTTTTTTCTAACGTGCCTTCTGTTGGTTATGCTTCACCTTAGAAGTTTTTTTTCAGTGTATTTTGTTTTATTATGTTTCACCTTAGAAGTTTTTTTCCAAAGTGTCTTCTGTTTTGCTACGTTTCACCTTAAAAGTTTTTTTTTCAGTGTGCTGTTTTGTTACTTTTCACCTCAAAAGATTTCTTTCAGTTTATTAATAAAATATATATATGTACTGTAAAACAGTCTTTTGTACTGATGGGATTCATCTTTTACTGATCCTGGCGTGCAAAGTTAGGGTCACATTTTCCACAATATAATGTAACTTCATTTTTATTAAATCTCTTTGTGAAGTCAATGATGCTATTATGATTCATATTGTAAAATTCACATGTTTCCATCTGACTATTTGAAATAATGTTGGACACGATGTTCTCATAGGAAGAATACTATCTCTAACAGCCAAATAAAAATCAGGAGGTTTATAATCATAGATGCCATTGTCCTCGCAACGATGACGTAGAAACCATACACTCTTGATGTTTTTACAATTGAAACCTGCTCAAAATTCTTATTCCCAAAACAATTTAAATCCACGACGATACCAATCCCTTAAAAATAAACTTAAATCACGCTTGGGTTTTTTTCCAAACTTACCAGGGTATGTATTTTCCCATTGATCACACTTATCGTAGTGACAATTGGAACATAGATATCCTTTATGTTGAGAGTCACAAACCTCTTCAAGACGGGAATTACAATCCCTAATTTGTACAGTATATCCTCTGTGCAATTGACAAGGATTCCATAATCTATACTTTTCATTATAGTCATCAACAGTTGTGCAGTTCTCACACGACGGCCAGCAACACCAATGTATATAAACATAGTGAACATGTGTAAAACATTTTTGCAATGTTGACTGTATCACTGCCAGAAAGAAACTGGCTCGCGATCAATAAAAGGAATATCTTCTAGGAGGAGGAGGAGTAATCGAGTGACGTCACCAAACTTATTCGACTTATTTCTTGTTGTCTAATAAAATGGTCGTCATAAACGAATTTCTGGGTAGTGGTTAAAAGCAAAACAACAAAGTCATTTTGTTTTGTTTCAATTAATGCATCAATAAACTGAGTAAATGCATTTTGAGCACAAAATAAAAGCCTCATACAAGAGTCCAAAGATGAAGAATTATTTTCCATGATAATTTCAGGCATTTTTTCAGAGAATATTTTCTTTTAAACAGTTAAAATCTGAAATTGATCATTTAGATTCAAACACTTTTCCAATGTTACAAGATTCCGTAAGATTTTCGGTTTCTCAAACCCATCATTTTTGTTCTTGACGCTCCCACTGCCGATTATAGACTAAACTAACATTTGCAAGTTTCTACTTTGTGTACCCTCTCAACGCCTATTGGTTCTATAGAGAGAGGTGTAAACAATCAACTAAAATATCTAACCAAAAAAAAATCATTATAAAATATTTTTATTGTCAGAAATGTAATAAAAAGAGTTCATTTTCACTCTTTTCTAATGAGGTGAGTCAGTCCATTTTCCTCAATGTGCTTCATGATTACATTCAACCCATGTTTTAATCTTGATATATGTATTATATTCACTTTTCCGGCGTAACCTAATTGTTCTTCCGACTTAAATTTACTCAATGATATAACATATGTACCAAACATCTCATTCCACTTAAATATTAGTCGGCAATCCTTTTTAATTTCAACTGCTACGTTGGGAGATCTTGTCTTCATAGCATCACTGTCAACTCTTTCAAGCTGTAATAGTACAAAACAACTCATTTTTAAAATATTTTAATGTTTTTTCCAACTTGAAATAATATAAACTAATCAAGTGTCTATGTAGAACTGAGATATTAGGTAACACACCATTAAACTTTTATATCAATGATCACGTAATGGGGACTCTGCGCCTGGCCGCTTGTATTCAAAGGCCCCTTTCACCGTAAAATAAAGGCAATTCCAAGAATTCTCCTTATGATAGTGGAAGTTAAGATAAGACCAGATGTGTGCGCTCGGAATGTTAGGATATGTGTGCGCTTGTAACGATAATTTTTGTGGGAGTACTGTTCGCTTCCTCTACATACTAGAATCCAGGGGGCACTGAACTCTCGGACTGCATACTAGCATATGGGGTACTGACCCCTAGTAGTGCATACAGGGATCCAGGAGGGACTTTCCTCTCGGACTGCATATACCTACACTACTTGACTGTTCAGTAATTTTGCAGTACGTCAAAGGTTATGAAGTTCTTCTAAGTATTGCAGTTGTATCTGAAACGTGAAGTCTGATTAATAGTCTATTTTCAAAACTAAAAATTGAGCATTCATGGTCCTATCCATAATGTCCGTTTTATTTCTAACACAATGCAAAAGAGCTAATTTTGAGGTTGTATTGTATCTAGTCATCATCGGTCACTGCATATATCGTAAATTTTTGAAGTCAAAACGCACTGCAAAATCGATTTTGAATAAAGTAGCTGCTTTTCTAGGTAAAACCAAACAACGATCCGTATTAACCGAAAAATTCAACTACGGCTTTTTAAAGGAACTGTCACATGAAAAACAGTTGTTAATTGGTGTCTATATGGAAGTGGTATCTCTTTTCATACTCAACAAATACCGTATTCTATTATAAATCTATTTTAAGTCTGTTCTAAAATCTTAGATTCTTTTTGTAGTAATGCGTAATTCCTATCTTTTTTGAAATTTTGAAACGGTTTTGGTAAGTATTTCAGATGTGTGAAATATACCAGATATGATTCTTACATGTAACAACGACTATATGGCACCCGCTACAGATAAGGGAGGGAGGCAATCCAAATAAATTGAAAGCATTGGAAATTATGTTTTAATAAAAATATGAAATGGAGCTCGTACGAATTTCTTTCTTATACTAGCAAAATAGGTGAAAGATAATAATGTAAGTTGTGTATCTACCGATCATGAGCTGTATTAGAGGTTTATTGTGCGGGGTCACCACTTTTAAAGGCAAAAATGGCGCAAAGAGTTGCTATGCCACTTACTGGAGGGGGACGATCCCTCTTGGGCCCCAAATTAGTGGGATTTTCGTGGTTACTCCAACGGTTCTTTTATACTAAAGTGATCGGATGGTCTATGGCCACATTTAAACCCAAAGTCTACTGATTAGATTTTCTAATTAATCCTTTATTTTCGACCTAAGGTGAAAAGTCAAAAAGAGGACATAGAAAAGGTTTACTATATTCACAGTCACGCGTTACAAAAAGAACTAACTAAAAAATGGACTTTTTCTTCTCAGCCCGCTAGCCGCAGCATGTGGTGGGGGTATTAGGGGTGGTAAAGACTCTCTCCAGCCAATCCCAGGACTACTAATTTACTGGCCAATCTCCCTAACTGCGCAATTTTTCTCTCGTGGTCTTTTAAGCACGTACGCAGTTAAAAGGACCCAAAATGGCGTCAAAGAAAATAATAGGAAAATTAATATTTATTACTTAAAGAAGGAAAATAATTAAGTGGCCCAAAGAAATGAATCTGGGAGGGACATTTATCTGACAAAACTGGGACCAAGGGTTCCAACAAGCTGATATTGGTTTAACAAAGAGTTTGGATGATCGTCAAGATCTAATTTGTTAATCCTGACAATGACAGAATTAGTGAAAGTGCAGCAAGAAAAATTTAACATACTTTGAATAGATATTGAGTAGCCGTAGTCCGTCTTCAGCTCCGAGAGAAGAAAAAGGAGAAAAAAAAGTAAAACTAAAATAAAAAAAACGATAAATAAAATCAAGTTAAACAGAAACAAAGAACGATTAACTGAAAGAAAAAAATGATTAATTTCGATTTTTTGCTTCCAAGGGGGTGAGTCAGTTGTATCTGGTTTTAGTCGAAAGGAAAGTGTTTGCAGTAATTGTATGTTTTGTTTATTTTAGTTTATTTCTTTAAAAAAAACTTTCACCACAGAGCAAGTTTTTCAAAATTAATTGAACAGCCCTGCTTAGCCAAGAATATGCGGAAATAAAATCGCGAGACAATCTAAACGTAAAACTAACACAAATATCCCTCAATAATTATAATAGCCTAAAATTGAACAGAAATTGTATCAAATAGCCAAGTCGAACTCAAAACAAGCAAAAATTAACATTAGTACGGCTGATAACCCCCATGCCTTCTCAAGACCAGAACATAATTTGCGTTTTACTGAAAGAAAAAAAACGAATGACCGTGGATTGTCAGTTTAATTGACATATACTGATATTTATCACTTAAAGTTTTGATAATTTTTATTTTAAGAGTAAAAAAGCGAAAACATTTAAAACATGTTTTGTTTTCAGTAAAGCGTAAATTGTGTTCTGGTCTTCAGAGGGCATGGGGGTTATTAGCCGTACTAATGTTAATTTTTGCTCGGTTTGAGTTCGACTCGGCTATTTATTGTAGTTTCTGTTTATATGATCTTTGGACGATTTTGGAGCAAATGGCTATCTCAAAATTTTTATCGGATGCATTTAAGGAAAATACACCATAGGGGAGAGGGGGCTGGTCCCGATCACTTTGACTCTTAAAAAGGAACTAGAACATCTGATATCGAATCCAATGAGCCTTCTCTGGAGTTTATATGACCACCCTTTCCATAGAAAACCTTATATGCCGTCGAGACATACCTTACATCCCTTGCGGCGAGGGCTGTCGGGGGGGGGGTGTCATTCTTAAAGACATGATTTCCAGACCTTTCAACTACGCTGAACAAAATGGGTATCTCAAAATTTTGATAAAATGTGTTTTGAGAATAGATGGATGTGTGGGAGGGGGGGGGGTTTGCCCTCCAATCACTTTTGACTGTTAAAAAAGGTCCTTTCAATTGGCCGTCTCAAATTTCTACGATAAGAAATGACCATCTCAAAATTTATAGCCGATGCATTTCAGGAAAATAATAGGTGTGTGTTTGGGGGGGGGGGGGGGTACCCGCCCCTCCGATCACTTTGAATCTTAAAATGGGTATTAGAGAAATCTGATTACCAGTCCAATGAGCTAAATTCATTTTTCTAATTGGAGCACATTTGTTTCTCTTTTTCAAAACACCTAATTTTTTTTAAATAAATTTGTCAATTTCACCATTATTTGCTTCTTTCTTTTCTTTCTTTTCTTTGTTTCTTTGTTCTTTGTTTTCTTTGTTTAAATTGTAAAGCTTAACTACTAACCAAGAAAAAAATTCAATACTTTTCAGTCAATGATATTTTAAGCAATGTAAAAACGCATTTTCAGATTTTTGAATTTATTGTCTTTTTATCGCAGCAGCGAATGACAGCCATGGGAGTTTTCTGGGGAGGGGTGAATTGTCCAGGGGGGTTTTCCTTGAATTTCTTTTCTGAAATTGCAGCAAGGCACGGCGGGTGAGCTAGTGTATATATAAAATGAATTGGTACTCGAGAAGTGTATCTATTTAAATAAAGATTTTACATGATGCACAAAACATTGATGAGCTTCCTTAAACCCTCCCTCAACGGTCTAAATAATTGAAAATGAGTTTGCAGGTAATTGCAGCATTTCGTTTTTACATTAAACAATGAAGTCGTGTAATTGACTAGTAAAGTTGTAATCAGTTCCTCAAAGACTATATTTCAATGAACGAAATTTATCAAACTGTTGAGAGCGTCAGTGGGCTCAATTTAAAAAAAAATATGTGTAATTTTTTAAATAAACTTTACAATACAGCTCTTTGCAATTTCCAGCCCCCCCCCCCCTGATATGTTGCTCTACAACATATATACTTTCGAAACTTTGTTTTCCTTCTTACGTTTCTATCTCTGTTTCCGTCTAAAAAGAATCTGAACACCAAAGACTCGCAAAGGGGACGAATAATGGCGTAAATTAAGACGAAATGTTCAAACACAATACCATCACGAATATTTTTGCCTTTAAAGATACCCAATCCCTATATTTGACGAAGGAGAAATGCTTTAACCCTAAACTGAATTATATTGCACCCTCCAGCAAGGGACGCTGTTTCGGGAGGGGTGCAGTTGTTAGGAACCCTGTTCTGTTGGGTAGGGTTTTTGCTATGAATAGATCCCCGTTAAGATTTTACTGATACTTTACTAGTTATGTATTTGAAATCTTCAAAAAAAAGAAGAAACTAGTTTTCTCACAAGTACATTTCCCCTCCCATAACACACGAAAAGACATTGATCTTGTTAATCTGACGCAATGCCTCTGAGAGTTCTTTTTTCTCACAACTAGAAATAGAACGGTCACTAGAATAGAACGGTCACCATCGGTCACTCTTCACTTTTTCATCTTACTTGTCTATTTGAGTAAAAATTTTACCGAATACGTTTATGCTTATTTTGGGACCGTTTATATAGATTGATTCCTATGTATTATGGGTTATTGAGGGAAGGGAGTCAATGGCAATATTTAGTGGATGCCAAGATGTGTTCTGAATTTAATTGTTGTATTTATGTGACCTACGTGAAATACATTAGCTATGTTCATTTAGTTTTGAATTTTGGACCATTACACCCCCCCCCTGATCATAGAAAACCAAAGACTAGGGATCCTTAAAAGTAACATCCAACATACCTCGTTAATAATTTTTTAAACTAAAACAAATCAAAAAAGGGAAAACGAAGAAGTAATAACAAAGAGAAAATAGACTAAAACAAATAAAACATACAATTACTGCAAACAGTTACTTCCCGACTAAAACCAGATATAATTGACTCACCCCCTGGAAAGCCAAAAAAGAAAAATACCCATTTTTTCTTTCTTTTATTCGTTCTTTGTTTTAAACTTGATTCTGTTCAACTTGATTTTATTATTTTCTTTTTCCTTTGAGGTTTTTTTTCATATTTTTTTTTTCGACGCTGAAGGCGGACTACGCCTACTCAATTTTGTCGGTGTCATGATTAACGAATCGGATTTTGACGATTGTTTAACTGGAATCGGCTCACGATCCGCAGAAAGCAAGCTTATATTACAATTAACATATTTAGTCCCCCCCCCCCTCAGTAGCTATTAATCTGTTAAAGAAGTTGCCAGTACCATTTAGTCGTTGCCACATCTATGAATCGTGTGTGATATTTTTCACATATCTGAGATGATTACCAAAACTGTTTCAAAATTTCAAGAGAAATTGGAACTACAAATTACTATTTTGTTTAGGTTAAAAAAAAACAATACTATTTCGAAATAGATGTCAATTGGGAAAATAGTTTATTGGACTGTTCCTTTAAAACCCATTTTGAATCAAAGAGGTATTGTGGTACCCTATAAAAATGTACGAAACAGAATAATATGGGAAATAAGAAGTAGTCTACCTTTAAAAGCAATACCAACAGTCATTTGGCAAAAACGCAAAAGTTAAAGAATCGTTTAAACCCATCTTTATCTTCCAAACAGTACCTATTCGTTGCCTAAGCTCAGCCCCACGTTCTGAAAAAATTTCAATTTTTCACAAATTTTTCAAAATTTTGAGTCACTTCCCGAGACTCTGGACGGGTGGGTACCCCCAAATATTGTCCCAACTTTCTCTCTCAATTTACCACTTGCTCACGGATGCCCAGCGTCTCCTATCACTTTCCCAATAGTATATATTCATTGCCTCAGCTCAGTTCAGCAATCTGAGCAAATTTCCACTTTTTCAAGTTTTGGGTCACCTGCCTGAGACTCTGGGCAGGTGAGGTAGGCGCCTCCAAAAATTTTCCTAACTTCCTCTCTCGCCTTAGAACTTATTCACGGATGCCTAAAGCCGTGAACGGTTAGACTGATTCCCTAGCGACTGGCTATACTTGGGACGTTCAACTTTTAAGTGTCTTAATGTTCCGTAAAAAATCTGAAAATGCAACTGGAGAACTGTCATGTATTAGCCCTCATGTGATTGAAGTTTGGTAAAGATGACTGAAAGTTTTTTTCAACAAGTTTGAAAAAGTAAGTTTTTATGGTTACTTGGCAATTTTTTTCAAAATGTTCAATGCTTGGCCATTCCTGAACTCCTGAAGATAGAAAATCCATACTGTTTTGAGGTGATAGTGTATTCATCAAGGCTTAGAAGGTGCTAAGAGTTTGTAAGTTTACTAGCGCTATCTTCGAGAAAAGGAAATAAATCCAAAAACTTTGTCACCAGGGAGTACTGGGACAACTGATTTAGTGATAACTGGGACATCATGTCTAGCACAGTCTCATTGTGTCCCAGTTATGACAAGATGTATATTTACGCCCCTATATCTATATATATATATATATATATATATATATATATATAATATATATATATATATATATATATATATATATATATATATATATATATATTTATATTAACTGACCGGTCGGCACCAGAAATCACGGATTTTGAAGAGAAGGAAGACGAGACCACTTGTGATGTTTCTGATTATTCGAAGATAGCAGTCCTTCCTCCAGAAAAAGATGAGCCTCTTCGTAAGGCAGGTCTTAGAAAAACAACAAACAAAGGAAAGAAAAGAGGCAGCAGCTCAATCCTCACAAGCACGCCCGTGAAAGAGATAATCAAAGGAGCAGCTAGGGAGCAAGATGAAAAAAAAGGAAAGTAAATACAAAAAAAAACAATGGGGATTCAAAGAAAGTGAAGATACAAGAAATCAAGAAAAAGGGGAAAAAAGTTAAAAGACACTGGATCTCGGGCAAGACTCAGAACCTAGTGAGGTGTCGTCTGTTGAACACGGTGACAGTTCTGATGAATTGCTCCATGTTGGAAGCAACAAAGAAGATGAAGACTTGTCAATTAGTATTTGTGATTTTGTGCTAGTCAAGCTCCGATCCAAAACCAGATTGTGTTACATTGTAGAATAAGTAACCGAAGAAGTACGGGAAGAAATTACCATGTAGGACATGAAAAAACTTAATGGAGGGCGAAAATTTGTCTGGACTGAAGAGACATCTGTAGGACAGAAAAGCTGCGAAGTTCTTAAGCTGAGATCTTAGTTGCATTAGGAGGAACAGACAGAGGTGCCAAGCAATTCTCTTTTCAGGGAGATTTGAGTGAACTCCACCAAAAGAGTCTTTCAGCGACGTCTTTTAAGAAATATCTAACTGAATATCGCCGTAGTTTTATGACGTTTTTGAATATTGCTTACTTTTATATGCTTATATTCGAAAGTTCAGTGAAAAAGTAAGAAAATATGCGCCTACCCTTGAGATAACATTATGTCCCAGTTTACCCATAATTATGTCCCAGTTATGGAGGGTATCGCAATAACTGGGACAAATTGACTGACTTTCGACTTTTGCAAGTTTCAAAAAAATCAACAGCGCTAAAAATTGGTTAAAATTTCTGGAGAAACTAGAATGTTTAGGCTATCGGTTGGTCTTTAGAGCGTTTAGATAGCTTCATCAGGACTCGAGCAATACCCAAAAGAAGATTTTTTGTCCCAATTATAGCCGGTATTTTGAAATGAAAGCTAAGCGCAGAGATCAACCCCTCTCTGCTACTGTAGGGTGAACTTCAAGACAGATAAAAGATAATATATATGCAACGGCCGTCACCCCCTTTTACTTTCTCACTCTTCACTCTGAAGTTGGCCTTTTTTCTTATCTCAACAATTGAAGAATTTATGAACTAACACAAGTGCAACACGATGAAATGTTCAGCTTTTTTCTTTTTTTCTTTTTTTTTATCACAGTGCTTCTAGAATAAAAGAGCTCACCCACATGCATTTGTTTTAAACAATAATATTAGGGATAATTTGGTTGCAGTTGTGTTTATATTAGACAATAGCGTTTTTAGTTCAAGGTTAGCTCGGTAGCACAACGTTCAGCGTTAACATAAATTCTAATGATGAACTAATACTTTCCTGAAAGCATTTTCGAGCGCAACAAACATAACCAGTTGTTGAGCAAATATATTATTTACGAAGTCCTATTCAAAACATTTTAAAGATAAAATTGTTAAAAGCAAATTTAACTAAACCTAGCACTATGATTCACAAATGATTAACATTAAAGCATTTGGAATTGTGCTCACTTTTGCCGAAAGAGCGGAATCGAGGAGTAAAGTAGTCCTTCATACATATTTGATTACTCCTGCGTGTTATAATTTTAACAATGTTTTTTACTTATATTTAAAAAACGCCAATTTAATTATATACCTATATAAAAGTTTCTATTTATTTTATCTAACAATAAAATACTTGATTCACCAGCTTTATTTATTTCTGAAAAAATGCCTCGGTGATATCGCCATTCACCAAAAGACCGTGTAGAACACCAGATCGAATTTCGGATGAACATTTTATTAAGTTTGTTAAATTGTTTTTTATGGAACCAAGCATACAATCAGAGTAAAAAGAGAAGAGGTTACAAGTACCCAAATTAGAATGCTGAAGAAAGAAACTAAATTTGTCCTAGAGCGGTATTCAGAAATCACACATTCTACATAATCTCTTCGTTATGATGCTACACTCAGGGCAGTCGAATTCTACCCTTGGCAAAATACGGCTTTCAACTGCTCCCTGTTATGGCGTTTGAAAACCAACACAAAAGGGTTTTTGAATATAAAGAAAGTGGCAAAATGTTTTCTGATCGAACCCTTTTTCAGACTTTTTCACCCCCTCCTAAAAACCAATAAATTTGTTTCCTTTTTAAAATATCTCAAAATAAACGGCAACATTTGCTACATTATCTCAATCAGAAACACAGAGACAACTTTACGCTTTCTCGAATATGAATTCTCCATTTTCACTTATCATATGTCGTCTATCCTTTACGATGTTTTAGCTGCTGCTATGGCTATGATAAAAAATAAAGTTAAATAGTGTCAGTCTCAAATTTTTTCTTTCTATGCTTTCTATTTCTTTCTAAAATGATTGTGGGAGGGCGGCTGGTTGCCCTCCGATCCCCTTTGACTCTAAAAAAGGGCAGTAGTATTTTCAATTTTCATATCAAATTTTCCAATAAACTCCCTCTGATGTTTATATGATCCCCCTTCCCATTTGTAGCGGCTGTGAAAAAAAAAATCATACGTTGTGGCCTATGCATCTACTGTAAGCAACGCTAGAGCGTCGCCTCAAAAGTAAGGAAAAGTTAAGGGGGACAAAAGTCAAAAAATTAAAAAACGTGACCAACCCCAATTTTTGCTTGTTTGTTTATAATGAGTACCCTTTTAATCAAAGGGCAAAAAATCAGTCTTTTATCTATTAATTATATATCATTATATATTAAAAAAGTAATTATTGGAACTCATTACATTATTTCTTGCACCGCGCGGGATTCAACCTCAAGACCTACGTTTGAGAGGCACGGTTGCTTCCACTTCTCTAACGCAAGGTACTTACCGATATTATTTCAAAATAAAATGTAAATTGGAATATAATTTGCCATGTTTGATTTCTTTATGTTGTGTTGTTAATTCAAAGCACATATCTCTCATGAAGGACTTCGGAATAAGGACAACGGTATTTTTAAAAATCTGGCTGTGGGATTTAGAAAGATTTGTGACATTTCGTTTTTTTTTACGAACGAATAGCAAGTTCTGTTTTTTTTTTTTTTTTTTTTTTTTTTTTTTTTTTTTTGCCTAAAAATCTTAAACTGATCGATATAGATCATTTAATGCACTCCATATCCGGCAACTTATTTTTTCAGATATTCAATGGTTTTCGTCTCTTTCAAAGAATATGGGTAACTTACAAGAGTGGGAACTGGTTTTAGTGTTGACAGAAAAACTATCGACGCCATCTAGCATGCGGCGACACTCGGCATTTCTTCAAGCTCTGTAATCATTTTCTGTGAGGAAAACAGATCAGATACTTATTGGTACCCTAATTTTACCAATTGCAATAATTAAATTAAATGTTCTTATTTTTACACGGAAATGAATACTAAGTGTCACCAAGCTCTAGATGGCGTTGATAGCTTTTTTGTCGACACTAGCGCCAGCTTCCAATTCCATAAAATATTCATACTCTTTGGTTTCTTTTTTTAATGCGTTACACTTTCCTTTCTCGACTGAAGATACTTGTAAAATATACTTGTGTCAATGTGCATGAAAAGTCCATGTCCTGAATTAAAAGAGATGAAGCTGACAAAGTTGTTTCTGCCGTGTCTTGAAAGCAAAAATGGAGGAAGAAAAAGAAAGTGAGAGAAGGGGGAGGACGAGAAATAGAAAATTATTAACAGCCATTATTAACAGTCAAATTAGCTGAATATTAGATTTAAGATCATCTCTTCAACATAATTTATTTTCCAAGATGTAATATCAGCTTAATTATCATAATCAGAAACGGCAAAAAACTCATTTTAAGAAAAATGAAACTTCCCTTATTGCGCAACATACTGATGGGAGTTCCCTTCCTCGTGAATATTAATGATACTTCAAGTTGGTCTAGCGGAATATTCCCAAAGTTCCCTATATGGAGAGTGAAATATTATTTCCTGAATACCTCTTGCTTTAAAATCTATCTGACTTGGTAACTTTAAGCGATACTTTATTTTTCAAATATATGACTGCAAAAGTGGTATTTTAAAGAGATCCGCCAAACTCGACAGGGTTATATGAATAGGTAGTCCCTAAAATGTGTGAATTCGAAAGAGATAGGAAAAATTAAAAACTTTTAAGATCGATGATGTGTCGAATACTGTCGAAAGCGGAAAAAATTGTTTAACAAATCGTTCGTGGTAACAAGCAGCAAGGAAAAGCGACCCTTGTCAATAGAATCAGAAACCAAACGACAAAATTTGGCAGTATATATATATATATATATATATATATATATATATATATATATATATATATATATATATATATATATATATATATATATATATATATATATATATATATATAAAATATGGTTTAATTAACATATCTAAGGGTGAATTGTGCCCTTTCTTTGAAAGGGTCCTCGTTAACATAAACAAAGAAGCAACAGTTGTGATTGGCCACATTTAAAAAAATTTTAAGACAATCTCTAGTGTTACTCTCGTTGTATGAGTATTTCTTTCCAAAGCTACTTCAATGGAAAGGGTGGTCGTATAAACTTCGGAGGGGGCTCATTCGATTAGAAGTTGAAAGTCATGGTGCCCTTTTTAAGAGTCAAAAGAGGGGGGAGGGCAGCCAGTCCCCTTCTCACACTTTTTTTTTTTTTAGAAAAAATAGATAGAAACAAATTTAAGACTGATAATTTGTAACTTTTTGTTATCATAGCCACAGTAGCAGCTACAACTTCACAAAGAGTTGACGGCAAATGATAAGTGAAAATTGATAATTCAGATCCGGAAGAAAGTGAGTCCATTGATTTTGAATTGAAATCAAGTATTTTGTAGTAGGTATCAAGTCATGGCTATTTGTAGAAAAAGCCAAGAGAGATAGTAAAAGTAATTGAGTGGCAAACGTGGGGCCGAAGACCTCGACCGAGTACGTTGATTTTGAATTGTTTCTCTCTTTCTGATTGAGACAATGTGGCAAATATTGTCGTAGTATTTATCTTGAAATATTAAAAAAAACGAGTAAGTTTTCTTTAGGAGGTGGTGAAAAACGTGTGAAGAAGGTTTAGACCTGAAAAAATTTTACCACTGTCTTTGCACTCAAAAACTCTTTTGTGTCCATTTTCGGGCAACACAACAGGGAACTGTTGAAAGTCATATCTTGCCAATGGTAGAACACGACCGATCTGAGTGTAGCTTCATAATGAATGGATTATACCTAGAAACCTATATGATGTATAAATACCACTTGACTTAATTGACTTACTTTGACTTAAAGCTCTTGCTTGGCAGCATCGCCAGCGTAGAGGGAACCAGACGTCAGCGCCGTTAGTCGTCTCCAGAGTGGCCCGTCGCCACTTGGATACAATTTTTTTCAGCCACTCTGATTTGGGTCTTTGTCCATTTTTTTACTCTACTTGTATGCTTCGTTGTATATATATAAAAAAAAAAAAAAAAAAAAAAACTAATCAACTTAATAAAATGGTCATTTCGAAATTCGATCTCGTGTTCTACAAGATCAATTAAAAAGACAAGTTTTTCAAATGAAAGTAAGACACAACATTAAAACGAACATAAATTATTATAAATATGAGGGGGGGGGAGTCACCTTCTCCTTAACACCTCGCTCTTTATGCTACAGTTTTTTAGGACTTTATAAAAAGGTTCTTATTGTTCAAATTAAACGAACCTTGTGTTTCAGGAGTCGTTTTTAAAGAATTCGTACTAAATTCAAAGTTTAGTGTAAAGAGCGAGGTGTTGAGGAGGGACCTAATGTTTAGTGAAAACGTTATTGTCTAAGATAAGCATAGCTGGGACCAAATTATCCCTAATTTTATTGTTTTAAACAACTGCTTGTAGATGAACATTTTTATTCCGGAAGAACTGTGATCAAAAAATAAAAAAGATAAGCAGTTCATCATGTTGCTCTTGTGTTAGAACTTGAATTCTTCAAATGTTGAAATAAAAAAGTCATATTTTAGCGTAAAGAGTGGGGGGGTTTAAATTGGCGGCAACCCTTGCATAAATGGAAATATGCTCTATTTTTGTTCAGTTTTAATGTTAACCCTGTGGTATCAGAGTAGGGCTGATCTCTACTTGGCAATACACAATCCAGGACTCTTTTCAGTCGCTGTGGGACCTGGAATTGCATGGCGATCATGAATTTGTTTATCCAAATAATTAAAGAACTACAAGAAGCTTCAACTTTCATTTCAAAACTTTTTATGTATATATTGAATTTCAGTTTGTTTCTGATAGCTTGTCGAAAGTTAGGAAAGATCAAATAGTAAATAAAATTAAAGTTCCCGTAGGAGAAGGTCTATGAGGTTGCAAATTCCAAGATCTAGTCCCCTTTTTATGTGGTGAACT
This sequence comes from Artemia sp. Qi Xiang Cuo, assembly GCF_049724085.1. NCBI lineage: Eukaryota > Metazoa > Arthropoda > Branchiopoda > Anostraca > Artemiidae > Artemia > Artemia sp. Qi Xiang Cuo. The sequence continues at coordinate 24,130,571 of NC_142803.1, read as the reverse complement.
GGATCAGAAGACATCTAACTATCCATTCTGCATTCTTTCTGGTCCTATTGTGGCCCAAGTAGCTCCATACTTCAAGATGGTAATTCTAACCAAGGAGTAGAAAAAAACATGTCCAGAAAAGAAATTTTGCGTGCAGCTTTGAGGGCAAGGGCTCTAAGTTATGAAAATAGTCTATTGAGACTTGGGAACAATTTAGTATAGAGGTGATCACGTTACCCCTTGTTTAAGCCACAATTATAAATGATTTTCTTGTGGATGATTGGAGGTTCCAAATAGCGACTTTGAGGTTCGAGCCACTCTTAGCTTCTCCCTCTTCCTCTGAATCCTGACATTATAATTTATAATATATAATAATTATATTTTATAAATATAATTATAGTAAATATATATATATATATATATATATATATATATATATATATATATATATATATATATATATATAATTAAATTATATATATTTTATAAATATAATTATAATTTTAATTTATAAATTATAATGATAAAAATTTTTACATTATAATTCAGAGACTCATTAGGGAATTGTCTTACATGACTAAAAGTTAGTCACGCGATATAAATTGAATTAATTAGATTAATTGTATAAGTTAAAATAGAGTTTTAGATTTAAGAAAATTTAGCCTTAAAGAAAGCATCCAGCCCTACTACTACTCCTAATATGACACTTCAACCTCGGCTACTCCCAGCCTGGCTAACCTGGTACTACTGCTCCTTCTTCTACTACTCCGACCAGCACTACTTCCTTTTCCTTTGTAGGCTGTTCCTACCCTGACTTTTTGGTAAGGTACCTCTCACCGCAACCGCTCTTAGCACGGCTACCATTCGCGAATTCTCGTATCACGAAAACTTGTTTTCATTACTGTGCCATTCCCGACTTTTCTCAATACGAATCTTTCTACCAGGACTTTTCTGACCAGGATTATTCCTATCACGACTATTCTTACCACGTTTATACTATGAATGAATATTAGCTGCTATTAACATGTAAAAAAAAATATGCCAATAAAGTAGAGAATTAACAGTAATTACTGTGAGTGAAGAAACGAAACCTAAACACTACTACTACTCAAGAATGTATTTAGGATTTTTTCGGGGGCGGGGTTTACAAAAAAAAACTTCAAAAAACGTATCAAAAATCGGTTTATATTCATTTTTGTTGTGTTTTTACGAGTCGGACAAATATTTCAGGGGGGGGTCAAACCTCCTAACCCTCCCCCCTGATACGATCTTGTTACTCTCTTGCGTACTCGAGAACCTTACTTTAGAAGTTCCAATCTTCTATATACAAAAATGTGGAATTTTGCTATTTTTGCCAGAAGACAGATCAGGGATGCGTGTTTACTTTATTTTATTATTTTTTCCCCAGGGTTATCGTATTGAAATAATGATCCTAGAAGATCGGGGGAGGGCGCATTCGAACGCAAATTAAAAGTTCTAGTGCCCTTTTTAGGTGACAAAAAAAAATTGGATGACAACTGGCCCCCCTCCCTCGCCCATTTATTTCCCAAAGCTATCTGATCAGCATTTAGGGATAAAATAACCTCCCACAGTCCGTGGGGAGAGGCCTATAACCTATGATTTGCCCATTGTTTACTTATAGTATTTGTTATTGGGAAGTATAGAGATATTTATTGGGGGGGGGGGGGTATTTTGTTCTTGGTGTTGATTTCCATTGGGAGAATCTTTCTTGGAGAGGGAAATTTCCGTGGGGTGGGGGGAAGTTTTAGGGAAATTTAACTCTGGGGGGATTGACAGAAATCCTATACGAAATTCTTGTTAATTGCCTTACATTATCTTTGTCAACTCAATTTTGTATCTGGAGATATTCAGAAGGAATAATCCGGGGCTCTTTTTCCGCGTGTTTGGATTTCCGGAAAAAAAATTACGGAAGGGGGCATTTCCGGAGTGATCGAGAAACCGATTAGAGATTAAAGTCTTTTTCAAATGAAAGTATGATAATGATAAGTTTTCAGGTGGCTGGCGTTTACCCCCTAATTTTTTGTTCGTTTTAGGTTTTAAACTCGTTATTTTTTTCTTGTGGAAAAACCCTGTTTTTTGGTTATATATATATATATATATATATATATATATATATATATATATATATATATATATATATATATATATATATATATATATATATGAATGAATGAATGAATGAATGAATGAATAAATGGTTTTTATTTCCCATCATAAATAACACAAGGTTACACAACGGAGTATTGAAAAAAAAAGAAAAAAAGAGAAAAAAGAAAACGCAATAAGAGAAACAACAAGACTTCAATAACAATCTATATACAGCATACTAAACTCTTATTCACACTAGCCTACGATAGCTCGGTACATATCATGATCAGGATTGAGCGAACGCCGAAATCGAACGATTCGCTCAGTAGCTGCAGTAGTCGGGTCCACAACGCTGTAATTTTTCGAAACTTTTGAGTTTCTCTCCCATGGCGGAACACTTAAAAGATACTTTGCATACTTATAGTAAACCCGACGGACTGAGCGCTTATCTGTTTCGGTGAAAAGAGACCAAAACGGCGAGAGTGACAGAACATGCGGGATAACGAACACGGAATAGAGCCTTCCGAGTATACGGCGGTTATACATACGTTTGCAGGGTAGAAGTAGTCCGTATGTTTTGCGTGCCTTTTCTTAAAAATGCTCAACCAGTGCTTCACGAGTAAACCGCAGATCTGAAGTGATCGGCAGTACAAGTTAAGTGAGAGATGGCTTTGAGCTCACCGCAGTATCGCCTTGGAGCACGCTAATCGAGGTCGAATCTTTCGCATTGCGACGAAAAACAACTACTTCAATTTTGGCAGCATTAAAAGCTAGCCCCATCTTAGCATATTCATCACTCAATATATTGTAGTTATCCTCAACCCTTGAAACAGACCTACTTACGTTAAGTATATCATCAGCGTAATTGATGAGCGACACGTCTATACCTAGATATATGCAGCACGTTTTGGCAGATTCTTGAGGGACGATAATACTGTTGTTGTATAGAGGAGGGGAAGTAATGGAGCCTTGCCGGATACCTTTATGGACAGGTATAACTACGGTGGATACCATCATACCGCGATGAGTGGGGACTTTAATCTTCATTCTCAGTCTCCTATACATGCTCCTCCATACAACGACAACCGAACGGTCAACTCCGCGTTTACAAGCAGAACTAAGTATATGTGCGTGGATACCGGAGTCGAATGCTCTACGCACATCGTGGCTTTCTTGAACAAGTGTATCATTATTATCGTGAGCCCTGAGCAAAAGATTAGCTATCAACGAATGAACATGCTCGCGACTAGTACCACTCTTAAACCCGAATTGCGAATCGGGAGTATAACATGCTTCACTTAGGTCACCAAAAACAAGCATTTCCATGAGTTTGCAGAATACCGGCGCAACAGTTATCGGGCGGTATGATGAACAGTTCCTGGGATCATTCCCTTTTTTGGGAACTGGTGTAACGACGCCAACACAGAAAACATCGGGGACAAGACCACAGTTAAAGATCATTTAACACATTATCACCCCCAATAGCCAGATGCATTCCACAAATATTATCATCACCTCGAGAATACTTCTTTTTCAGTTTAGATAGCATATGACGGATACTAGAGACAGTAACAACGAACCCGACACTTCGTTCATTTGACGCTAGGAGGGAGTCGAGCTCTTTTTCGAACTCTTTCTCGAGAGCCTTGTTCGGCGGTGAGAATTCGGCGGTGAAATATTTATTCCAATCACTTTCCCTTGGCAAAATTTCTTCTTTGCGAGATTTCGGACCCCTTTTCTTTTTAATATACTTCCAGACTGCATTTGGGTCACCTTCAAGCACTTTGCAATTCTGGTCCATTAAGTCGGTTCGGTGTTTAGCAAGGGTCTTGGCGAACTTTCGCTTAGTATATAGCCTGATATCATTCAAGACACCTTGACGAGGGCGCCCGCAATCGTTCCATAGTGTATACCAGAATTTAGATCGACTACAAGACTCGGACAACTGTACATTCTGAGACCACTTTGGATTTTCACTTCCGATTCGAACTTTTCGTGTCGGAATTGTAGCCTTTTCGGCACAGCGTAGGGCATGTGTAATTTCTGCACAGTAATTGTTCAGGAGTATCTGCTTCTCATTATCGGGAACAGGCGAACCTTGTTGAAGCAGTTGAAATGGGATATATATATATATATATATATATATATATATATATATATATATATATATATATATATATATATATATATATATATATATATATATATATATATATATATATATATATATATATATATATATATATATATATATATATATATATATATATATATATATATATATATATATATATATATATATATATATATATATATATATATATATATATGAGTTTGATGACACCAACTTAATTTGATTGACATTAAGTGGTTTCTCCTTGCAAAAATGCTGAATAGTACAAGAGGGGTTTTGCAGAAAATTTGGTTTTCACTTGTAATTTAAAAACGGGAGGAGATTTTGAGGGATTTTGCAGCAAATTTGGTTTTCACTTGTAATTTAAAAACGGTTATATATTTATTTGGTTTTCCAGTAAATCTTTTCCATCGTTTTTAGTGGTTAAGGTTGTAATGGGGGGGTGCGTATTCTGGGTATTATTTCCAAGGTTTAAAAAATCGTATAAAAACGTTCAGTTTTTTTCATTTAAAGATTTTCAAAATGTATTGAAAGGCCATTTCCATAGTATACTCCCCTCTCCAATCCTAGTCATGGGTACAGCTCTGGTTATAATAATTAAAATCTGGTTACACTAAAAAATAATTTGTCTTAAGAAGCAGACAAATAAAGCTAAAACATCTTAAAATGTCAGACTTAATTTGTGCTTTTTCGACATATAATATTTGACATTGCATCTAAAGGTACTTCTTATTTTTCATATTATTAACTTTTGCACATTTTTGTAGTGTACCACACAACACGTATATACACTATAAGTATATAAATTTCGACGGTTTGCTCAAGCATCCCAAGGATTGGGTCTATATGCTGTTGCAATTGTTTTGACAATAAGTTGAAAGGGAGGTGGGAGTGTCTGATGGCCGAAAATACATTCTTATACTATTTCTTTCTGACTTTTTGTTATTAATCCTTCAAATACATTATGATGAAGGGGTGCTCGTAGCTGCCTCTTTCATGTACTCTTGTTTGTATAGGTCAATTCCAAATCCTGGGGGGGTTAACCGGTTTGACCCCCCCCCCCGAAATTTTTTGACCGAGTCGAAAATTAGTAAAACCTTAGAAAAAATTAGTCGAAAACCGAGTCGAAAATTAGTACCCCCCCCCCCCCCCCCGAACAAAAATCCTGGATCTGCTATTGGTATAGGTATTCTTTTTTGGAATTATGGTAAATGTATAGAAGCGTCCAAGTGCACTTTGTGTATAGGTATTGCTCTATGGCATTTAAATTCCGAATATAACATCTTAAAGGAAATTTTGAGTTGTAGTCCTTCATTTTGAATATATTCTAGATTTTTAGAGTTTTTAAGCTATTTTATATCTACGCTTTTACTTAGCGTCACCATTTACATCTAATACGTTGAGACGCCTTAGACTGTCTTGTAGTTGTTGTCGTCGATTTTGACGTTTTTGGAGTATAAACTAGCTCCGTTGCGGGCGTATCAATCTTATCCACAAACAGTGGATATTTATCACAAATTAAGATACTGTACGATTCAGCCAAATGGCTTGTTTGATGTTAAAAAGGTAGCTTTCATAGACGACGTCTACTTTCTGCTTTATAGGTTTTGCTTCAAGGGTTCTTATCTAAAATCTTGGCTGTCAACTGTTTTCTCCACTAGTTTAATTTCTTATATCAGATCACATATTCATTACTGAAACAGTTACAATCATTACAACTTAGACAAAATTATTGCAACACATCATATAGTTTTTAATTCTAGTGAAGATTCCTATTGTGGACACAGATATCTTGCGAGCCCATGTGGAGCCGATCGTTTCACGCTGGGCATCATGTTTTTTTTTATGACGTTACATCATGGCCGACATCTTCATATACATTTCATTTACTACAATTTGGGGATCAGCCATATTCTACTCAAAAAGTAAAGCATTGACTTTTGCATGGGCAGACCTGATTCGAAATATTGTTGTTGCATTGTGAATCAAGTCCAATGAGGGAGGCTTAAATGGATCATACAGATCCAGGATTGTATTTATAAAGCCTCTTGTAAGATCGTCTTTCTGTTCTTTTAAAGAATGAGCCTCATAACCCTAAATATATTGATTCATAGATAATTTTCCATTTAACACTTCACCTCTACTGCTTACCCATTTTGCCATTTCGTCAGCTGCCTCATTTCCAGGTATACCGGTGTGCCCCGATTCCCAAGTCAACTGAAGTTTAAATCTACCTTGTAGCAACCCGTCTACTATCTTTTCAATCTTTACTGCAATTTCTTTGGCAACTTTTTGTCTCACAGCCAAATAGTTTATCATTGACAGAGAGTCATAACATAATAAAGATATGCACATTCTACTGTTCAACATAATATACAAAAACGTTTGATAAATAGCAATCATATCCTCTGAAAAATATCAAGATTGCCAGTCAGTTTAAAACCATGTGATATATGAGTTAAAAGGGCAACAAAAGCGCAGTCTGTACGAATTTCTGACTTTGATCCGGGAGTGTATATGTGGGTAAATTCAGTCCATTCTGTAGTCTGTCTATATCACTCTATTTTTAGATTTACCGCTCCTTCTTCATCATTCCTGTCTTCTAAAATTAATTTAATGTACTGACTCGGTTAAAATTTGAAATGATTTATCTCTATTTAGGGTCAGGACTTGGCGTGGTAGGCCAGCGTCAATCACCAGACGAGAATATTAATAAACTGTAAGTGCAAACCGCTGTCTAAACTAGAGATAAGATATCTATTTCAAAAATTTCAATCGCTAGCTGCGAAGGGCTGAATTCGAATAAAGTTCTTAGTTCCGTGTATCAATCCATTCTTTGTATGTGATGTCGTTAGCTGATCAAAATTTTTATGAAAGTATCGGGCTTTGAGATGTAGTGAAGATGACAATAAATAGCTGGGATGGGGGTTGTTTTTAACCAGCCCAGGGCTCGTTGGAGAATTTGAAAAAAGAAGAAGCTGTGCTGAGTTTCTATATGTTTAGTTTACTTGTTTCTCTGTGAGAAAAATGATAACACAGTCCAGTTTGCTGGTGATTGCTTCTCCAATCAGTTATGATGCACAAAAATATAACACTCCTCTTTAGAAAGGGAGATTCCATTGATGTAAATAGCCTTACTCTTCAGGTTACCAACGAGGTAATCAATGTGGTCTGTTCATAGCATGTTTGAATCCAGTAAAACGCATAGATAACAGAAGTTTTCTTCCTGCTTAATACCCAATATTGCCAGTGACATAATGGCACGTGTCGACCTTTCAATCTATTTATCCTTGAGAATGGAACACTTACTGGCTTCTCCGTTGAGAATGACATATAATTTTCTAATGTCCAATTTTGTAAGTAATCCAAAGCTTTTTGGATTATTGCCTAAAGGCATCCCCATCAAACAGTTCGTGGTAACGAACTGTAAGTAAGGAGCGACCCGGCTCAATGGTAACCGAAACTCTAGAAAACGGGTTTTGATACCAATAGCTACATCAAAAGAATCAGATTTAAATGCTGATTTCAAATATATAACTTTCATCAAGTTTAGTCCAACCCGTCAAATGTTATGCGCCTGAGACAATTTGGCTGATTTTCAGAAAAAGGGGGAAAGACCCCCTAAAAGCTATAGAACCTTGATGAAAATCACACCATCATATTCAGCGTATCAGAGAACCCTAATGTAGAGGTTTCAAGCTCCTACCTACAAAAATGTGGAATTTTGCATTTTTTTTTCCATAATAAATATCCCGGATGCGTTTTTAGGTGTTGGAGGGTTGAAGTTTTAGGTTGTGTTATTCCCAGAAGTGGACACAATAATTCAGCTGTCCGAAAATATTGTAGGAAGGCCCTCTGGATTAGGAATTAGAATCTCTAGGGTTCTTTAGAGGCGACCAAAAAAATGCAGGTCAACTAAGCCCCCTCCTACAGTCATTTTTCCCAAAAATAATCTGATCCAACTTTTGAGATAGCCATTTTGTTCAGCATGGTTAAAAATATGATAAATATGTCCTTTAGGATAACTAAATCCCCCGAAGTCCCCAGGGGGATGGCTGAAAGTTATGAACTTAGCCCAATGTTAACATATAGTATTGGTTATTAGGAAGTATACAGACGTTTTCAGGGAGATTTTTTCTGGTAGTAGGGAGGTGGGTGGGTTGGAGGTTATGTTGGAGGATCTTTCCATGAAGGAATTTTCATGGGGGAAGGGACATTGCTATGAAGGTGGCGCCGGATTTCCCAGCATTATTTTAAAAAAAGATCAGAAATTAAATATGAAAAAAACAAGTTTTCCAACTGAAAATAAGGAGTAATATCAAAACTTAAAACGAACAGAAAATATTACTTGTATGATTGGGTTCACCCCCTAGTCAGTACCTCGCTCTTTAAGCCAAAGATTTTTTAGTACTTGCATAAGAACTATTTGTTCTAAATGACGGCCTTTGTGATTAAGGGGTCATTTTTAAAGAATTGGAACAAAATTCGAACTTAAGCTTAAAGAGCGAGGTATTGAACAATAGACGAGCCCCCTAATATACGTATTAAAAATATATGAATATAGAAGTTCGTTAGGTAAGTTAATTCGTAAGTTACATATATATATTACTAATAAAAACGTTCGTAAACAAAATTAAACAAATTTCGAGAAAGCCATTTAACCAAATAAAAGTAAAATTAATATGCAAATTTTGTTTTAATTATTCATGAACGATGAGCCAAAATCAAAAGGTTCATCAATTCAAAAACGTTCAAAAATTAAATAAAAAAAACAAGTTTTTTTAACTGAAAGTAAGGAACGACGTTAAAACTTAAAACGAACAGAAATTATTCCGTATATGAAAGGGGCTGTCCCCTCCTCAACGCCTCGCTCTTTACGCTAAAGTTTGACTTTCTCACGACTCTTATTTTTTTAAACAATAAAAAACTTTAGCGTAAAGAGCGAAGCGTTGAGGGGGGGGGGACAGCCCCTTTCATACACGGGATACTTTCTGTTCGTTTTAAGTTTTAACGTCGTTCCTTACTTTCAGTTAAAAAAAACTTGTTTATTTTATTTAATCACGAGAGGAGGCTGCAACTGCTATAACATCAGCTTGTGCGTATTACTTATATCCCATTATAATCTCCAGATCATTTATCTTATATACTACTGTATAATAAAAATAATAAAGGGCTTAGGACCCCTCCTTGGAGGAGGTCTGTTCTTTATTGGGCTACAAAAAAAAACAGAGGTGGCTATTCATAAACCTATTTCTATTTCTCTTTGTGTAAGGAAATATTCAATCCATTCCAGCACTTGGGAATTTAAGTTTTTAATTTTACCATCAGACTAGGAATATCTAATCTATCAAAGGCAGCTATCATATCAAGGAAAACAGCTGGAGTTTCTTTTCTTAATTTGAAACCCTGTTTTATTTGGTTTTCAAGTCTTACAAAACATTGTATCGTATTATACGCTCTTATAAATATATACTGTCAATTATCATCAGTAGATAATTCGCGACAAAATCACCTAGTTGTTCTGTACCTTATCATTAATGTTAAAGAAATTAAAATACTTTCTTTGGACCTTATTCTAGCATAAATCGTGATGAGTATCATTATTTTCACAAATCTAGATCAAAACTAGTCCAAGAAATCCGGAGAGAGGAATGTTTGCCTCTATATTTATTTACTATTACATTTGTTTTAATTATTGGAATTCTCTTTGCAGAGGACGTTTTGACTGAGAAGAAGGATGAGTGTATCATATGCTTTGAGGAAATGGAAGAGGGTGAGACTATTGCGCGTCTTCCATGCCTTTGCATTTATCATAAAACGTAAGGCCTTCTTATTTATTTGCTCATTTAACATGTTTTTTTTTCTTAAGACGTTGTGCTCTCGCAAGGATTTTACGGTCCAAATTTCCTAATGATTTTTTTTTTTTGGGGGGGGGGATTTAAACTTTACATTTATGTTGAATTAGAAAAGACTCTCTGAAACTACAGTGACGGAAGCTAGCAGAAAAGAATTTGTTGAAAGAATTTTTAAATCAATTAATTTTTCTTATCACCCATCAAAACAAGCAGGACCGAAACCCTTGATTTAGTATACAAATATGAAAAAAAGGAACAAGAAGACACTGACAATAACAAGCAATACATAAAATATCCAATACTGAATTATAGACGCCCATGGAGGAGCGAATCCGCAGTTTCATGCTGCAACACGCTTGTCAATGACAACTCTGGCATCTGCTGTACTATAATTTCTATAAAGAAATATGTTCCGGGTTCGAGGAGGTGAACACTGTAGATGCTTCGCGAACTTAAAGAAAACTCTACGAATTTGCAGCTTTTTTGACCTGACAAAACGTGCCACAGAGAAGAGAGGCCAATTATTTGGGAACTAGCAAATACTTTGAAAAGCTTGGCTCGATGAGTCGTATTCAGCTCGACTGTTGTAGTGGCCAGAGATGCATAAGCTTCGCGGATCTTTTTAGTACAGTGCTCGATACTGAGCTGTTTCATTGATAATAATAATAATAATTACTTTCATTGCCCAATAAAAACATCAAAATGTTAAACATAATATTTCTACCAATAGGCAACCTTAGCTAAATAAGACATTCAGGAAGTTCAATATCGTCATTTCACAGGAACACACTATTGCATTCACCTCGATAATTAAAGCCTATCATAATCGTTTTATAAACATCAGCACTATCTCATTTTACTGCTTATCCTGTCGCTAAAAGTAACTTCAGTTGACGAAAGCGAGCAAGTTAAATTCAGTGTGTCATCAGTAAAGGTAAATAAAGACAGGTCAAGTCCCTTGAAAAGACGAGTAGACTGTGCATTAATCACTAAATTGTTCAGAAAGACTGGTGAGGTCAGCGCACCTAGTTTAAAACCTGTAAGTATTGAATAAATAGATTACCGTTTTCCATTTTGCTCTAAGATAACGATACATATATCTAAATATTCATTTATTTAAACCTTAAATGAATATTTCGGCTCTATATTGAAGAGCGGTCCTGAAAAAAGTCTATATAAGAATAAAATTAAAATTGTAAGTCTTATTTTATTCATATATGTGCTTTGCTGACGACGGCTCTTGGATATAGAACCGAAATGTTCATTTAAGGTTTAAAAAAATTTTACTGTCTTAGATAAATTCCCTCTTGTTTTACCAGTTGTTGTTTTTTATGATACATATATGGAAAACATCTAATATTTTGGATTAGTACCTCTTAAACTTGCCTTTGATAGAATAGTGGAAAATAGTGGTCCCAATAATAGAGGAGTCATAAATACGGCCTACATCTAGATGGTACTGTATTAGAAAGCTACCTCATTTTTCAACATCTTATAGGACATTCTTAAGGGCAAAAAAATGGATTTTTTTTTTCTACTTCAACTTTGCTGTTACCCAAACTCGGGATCCGGAACAAATACTTTTTTCTTATTACTTGAATAATAAGTGATTCAAATAACTTATAAGTTGAAAAAGAAACGGTATTCGAGCATTATGATGAAGACGAATAAGGATTTTTTTTTCACTTTTTAAAACGGGGATAATTTGCCCTGGATAAAATTGATTTTGATGGATAATATAGGATGAAACCATTTGGAACACCAGAGTTAAATTCTGAGATACTCTAGGACCAGCCTTTGCAGACCAGTTTTGCAGAACCGAAATTCACACTTATCGGTAGTTTTTTTTGTATTTTGACATCGAGTTTTTCTTCTAAAAACTTTTCTTTCGCAGGATTCGTATCTTTAAATTCATTTTTATAATAATGCAACCATGTTTGATAAAAATCTCAATTGGTGCCGAAAATTTTCACAATTTCGCTGGACTATCACGAAACTATCAACGCTCTTTAAATAAGTATCATCTTGTGAGTTGTTAATTCACGATTAAACTTACGCTTTGTCAGAAATCTGATATTATTGATAATACCAGATGAAGGACATGCATCCACAAGTTTGAACTTTCTCAAATGCAATTGGAGGGTTATTCTATATTTCTGAACCCACATTTTTTGTGTTCATCCACATGTTTGAACTTTCATAGTAGCAATTGGAGGAATACCACGTGCTCTTCGATCTACTTGTTTTGTATTCATCCTCATTTCTGATTGGAGGGCTATTCCGTACTCTTCGATCTGCATGGTTTGATTTCATCCAGATGTTTGAACTTTCTGAATAATAATTGAAGGGCTATTTCGTACTCTTCGATCTGTATGTTTTGTATTCATCCAGATGTTTGAACTTTCTTCATAGCAATTGGAGGCCTACTGCGTACTCTTCGATCTGCCTGGTTTGTATTCATTCAGATGTTTGAACTTTATTAATAGCAGTTGGAGGGTTATTCCGTACTTTTCGATCTGCATGGCTTGTACTCATCCGCTTGTCTGAACTTTCTTAATAGTAATTGGACGGTTACTCCGTACTCTTCGATCTGCATGGTTTGTATTCATTCAGATGTTTGAACTTTCTTAATTGCAGTTGGAGAGCTATTCCGCAATCTCCGATCTGTATGTTTTGTATTCATCCAGATGTTTGAACTTTCTTCATAGCAATTGGAGGCCTACTGCGCACTCTTCGATCTGCCTGGTTTGTATTCATTCAGATGTTTGAACTTTATTAATAGCAGTTGGAGGGTTATTCCGTACTTTTCTATCTGCATGGCTTGTACTCATCCGCTTGTCTGAACTTTCTTAATAGTAATTGGAGGGTTACTCCGTACTCTTCGATCTGCATGGTTTGTATTCATTCAGATGTTTGAACTTTCTTAATTGCAGTTGGAGAGCTATTCCGCAATCTTCGATCTGCATGGCTTGTATTCATCCAGATGTTTGAACTTTCTTAATAGCAATTGGAGGGTTACTCCATACTCTTCGATCTGCATGGTTTGTATTCATTCAGATGTTTGAACTTTCTTAATTGCAGTTGGAGAGCTATTCCGCAATCTCCGATCTGCATGGTTTGTATTCATCCAGATGTTTGAACTTTCTTAATAGCAATTGGAGGGATATTCTGTACTCTTCGATCTGCATTTTTTGTGCTCATCCGCTTGTCTGAACTTTCTTAATAGCAATTGGAGGGTTACTCCGTACTCTTCGATCTGCATGGTTTGTATTCATTCAGATGTTTGAACTTTCTTAATTGCAGTTGGAGAGCTATTCCGCAATCTCCGATCTGCATGGCTTGTATTCATCCAGATGTTTGAACTTTCTTAATAGCAATTGGAGGGATATTCTGTACTCTTCGATCTGCATTTTTTGTACTCATCCGCTTGTCTGAACTTTCTTAATAGCAATTGGAGGGTTCGATCTTCCTGGTTCGTATTCATCAAGATGTTTGAACTTTCTTAATAACAGTTGGAGGGCTATACTGTACTCTTCGATCTGCATGACTTGTATTCATCCAGATGTTTGAACTTTCTTAATAGCAATTGGAGGGCTACTCTATGCTCATCGATCTCCATGTTTTGTATTCATCCATATTTCTGAAGTTCTTAATAGCAATTTGAGGGATACTCCGTACTCTTCGATCTGAATGGTTCGTATTCATCAAGATGTTTGAACTTTCTTAATAACAGTTGGAGGGCTATACTGTACTCTTCGTTCTGCATGACTTGTATTCATCCAGATGTTTGAACTTTCTTAATAGCAATTGGAGGGCTACTCTATGCTCATCGATCTCTATGTTTTGTATTCATCCATATTTCTGAAGTTCTTAATAGCAATTTGAGGGATACTCCGTACTCTTCGATCTGCATGGTTTGTATTCATCCAGATGTTTGAACTTTCTTAATAGCAATTGGAGGGATATGCTGTACTCTTCGATCTGCATTTTTTGTACTCATCCGCTTGTCTGAACTTTCTTAATAACAATTAGAGGGTTACTCCGTACTCTTCGATCTGCATAGTTTGTATTCATTCAGATGTTTGAACTTTCTTAATTGCAGTTGGAGAGCTATTCCGCAATCTTCGATCTGCATGGCTTGTATTCATCCAGATGTTTGAACTTTCTTAATAGCAATTGGATGGATATTCTGTACTCTTCGATCTGCATTTTTTGTACTCATCCGCTTGTCTGAACTTTCTTAATAGCAATTGGAGGGTTACTCCGTACTCTTCGATCTGCATGGTTTGTATTCATTCAGATGATTGAACTTTCTTAATTGCAGTTGGAGAGCTATTCTGAAATCTTCGATCTGCATGGCTTGTATTCATCCAGATGTTTGAACTTTCTTAATAGCAATTGGAGGGATATTCTGTACTCTTCGATCTGCATTTTTTGTACTCATCCGCTTGTCTGAACTTTGTTAATAGCAATTGGAGGGTTCGATCTGCCTGGTTCGTATTCATCAAGATGTTTGAACTTTCTTAATAACAGTTGGAGGGCTATACTGTACTCTTCGATCTGCATGACTTGTATTCATCCAGATGTTTGAACTTTCTTAATAGCAATTGGAGGGATATTCTGTACTCTTCGACCTGCATTTTTTGTACTCATCCGCTTGTCTGAACTTTCTTAATAGCAATTAGAGGGTTACTCCGTACTCTTCGATCTGCATGGTTTGTATTCATTCAGATGTTTGAACTTTCTTAATTGCAGTTGGAGAGCTATTCCGCAATCTTCGATCTGCATGGCTTGTATTCATCCAGATGTTTGAACTTTCTTAATAGCACTTGGAGGGATATTCTGTACTCTACGATCTGCATTTTTTTGTACTCATCCGCTTGTCTGAACTTTCTTAATAGCAATTGGAGGGTTACTCCGTACTCTTCGATCTGCATGGTTTGTATTCATTCAGGTGTTTGAACTTTCTTAATTGCAGTTGGAGAGCTATATCGCAATCTTCGATCTGCATGGCTTGTATTCATCCAGATGTTTGAACTTTCTTAATAGCAATTGGAGGGATATTCTGTACTCTTCGATCTGCATTTTTTGTACTCATCCGCTTGTCTGAACTTTCTTAATAGCAATTGGAGGGTTACTCCGTACTCTTCGATCTGCATGGTTTGTATTCATTCAGATGTTTGAACTTTCTTAATTGCAGTTGGAGAGCTATTCCGCAATCTTCGATCTGCATGGCTTGTATTCATCCAGAAGTTTGAACTTTCTTAATAGCAATTGGAGGGATATTCTGTACTCTTCGATCTGCATTTTTTGTACTCATCCGCTTGTCTGAACTTTCTTAATAGCAATTGGAGGGTTCGATCTTCCTGGTTCGTATTCATCAAGATGTTTGAACTTTCTTAATAACAGCTGGAGGGCTATACTCTACTCTTCGATCTGCATGACTTGTATTCATCCAGATGTTTGAACTTTCTTAATAGCAATTGGAGGGCTACTCTATGCTCATCGATCTCTATGTTTTGTATTCATCCATATTTCTGAAGTTCTAAATAGCAGATTTGAGGGATACTCCGTACTCTTGGATCTACATGGTTTGTATTCATCCAGATGTTTGAACTTTCTTAATAGCAATTGGAGGGCTATTCCATACTCTTCGATCTGCATGTTTTGTAATCATTCGCTTGTTTGAACTTTCGTAATAGCAATTGGAGGGTTCGATCTGCCTGGTTTGTATTCATCCAGATGTTTGAACTTTCTTAATAGCAGTTGGAGTGCTATTCCGTACTCTTCGATCTGCATGGTTTGTATTCATTCAGATGTTTAAACTTTCTTAATAGCAGTTGGAGGGTTATTCCGTACTCTTCGATCTGCATTTTTTGTACTCATCCGCTTGTCTGAACTTTCTTAATAGCAATTGGAGGGTTCGATCTGCCTGTTTCGTATTCATCAAGATGTTTGAACTTTCTTAATAACAGTTGGAGGGCTATACTGTACTCTTCGATCTGCATGACTTGTATTCATCCAGATGTTTGAACTTTCTTAATAGCAATTGGAGGGATATTCTGTACTCTTCGATCTGCATTTTTTGTACTCATCCGCTTGTCTGAACTTTCTTAATAGCAATTAGAGGGTTACTCCGTACTCTTCGATCTGCATGGTTTGTATTCATTCAGATGTTTGAACTTTCTTAATTGCAGTTGGAGAGCTATTCCGCAATCTTCGATCTGCATGGCTTGTATTCATCCAGATGTTTGAACTTTCTTAATAGCAATTGGAGGGATATTCTGTACTCTTCGATCTGCATTTTTTGTACTCATCCGCTTGTCTGAACTTTCTTAATAGCAATTGGAGGGTTACTCCGTACTCTTCGATCTGCATGGTTTGTATTCATTCAGATGTTTGAACTTTCTTAATTGCAGTTGGAGAGCTATTCCGCAATCTTCGATCGGCATGGCTTGTATTCATCCAGATGTTTGAACTTTCTTAATAGCAATTGGAGGGATGTTCTGTACTCTTCGATCTTTATTTTTTGTACTCATCCGCTTGTCTGAACTTTCTTAATAGCAATTGGAGGGTTCGATCTGCCTGTTTCGTATTCATCAAGATGTTTGAACTTTCTTAATAACAGTTGGAGGGCTATACTGTACTCTTCGATCTGCATGACTTGTATTCATCCAGATGTTTGAACTTTCTTAATAGCAATTGGAGGGCTACTCTATGCTCATCGATCTCTATGTTTTGTATTCATCCATATTTCTGAAGTTCTAAATAGCAATTTGAGGGATACTCCGTACTCTTCGATCTACATGGTTTGTATTCATCCAGATGTTTGAACTTTCTTAATAGCAATTGGAGGGCTATTCCATACTCTTCGATCTGCATGTTTTGTAATCATTCGCTTGTTTGAAATTTCGTAATAGCAATTGGAGGGTTCGATCTGCCTGGTTTGTATTCATCCAGATGTTTGAACTTTCTTAATAGCAATTGGAGGGCTATTCCATGCTCTTCGATCTGCATGTTTTGTAATAATTCGCTTGTTTGAATTTTCGTAATAGCAATTGGAGGGTTCGATCTGCCTGGTTTGTATTCATCCAGATGTTTGAACTTTCTTAATAGCAGTTGGATGGCTATTCTGTACTCTTCGATCTGCATGGTTTGTATTCATTCAGATGTTTAAACTTTCTTAATAGCAGTTGGAGGGTTATTCCGTACTCTTCGATCTGCATGGGTTGTATTCATCCCTATGTTTGAACTTTCTTAATAGCAATTGGAGGGCTACTGCGTACTCCTCGATCTGCATGGTTTGTATTAATTCACCTGTGTAAACTTTCTTTATAGCAATTGGAGGGTTACTCCGAACTCTTCGGCCTGCATGGTTTGTATTCATCCAGATGTTTGAACTTTCTTAATAATAGTTGGAGGGCTATTCCGTACTCTTCGATCTGCATGGTTCGTATTCATCCAGAGGTTTTATTAATAGCAATTGGAGGGCTACCCACATGTTTAAAATTCACCTAGATTTCACTGTGTTGTGAAGCTTTGACACTAGAGCAATTTATGAATTGATTTAGGAGTGAGGATGAAGATACCTGAAAAATAACTTTAAAATTTCTCATTTTTTTATAAAGGTTTATAAAAAGTTGGGAAGCAAGATACCCAAATAAAGATGTTCTAAGATAGATAAGAATGAATAAAAGAAGAATGAAGTATCTTAAGTATAAGAATAGATACACTCTTGGAACCTTGCCGAAATTCTTATATGTTTTTGAAGATACGTTACGCCAATAGGTTTTAAGTATGCAATTTTTTATCCACAATAATACCCAAGTATTTTACCTCGCTAGTCCCATTTATAGTAGCTGCGCTTAAATTAATAGTATTAATATGAATTGTAGGATTATTTCTAGAACATTACTATAAATCTATTTCTTGGAACCAAACGTATAGAAAAAAACATTTTCGCTTCAAGTAATATCATGTATTTCTATAATATTGAGCAGACCTTATGGGAATTCTATTTTCTTCAAAAATAATAGCTCTTTTTAAGGAAATTTGCTTGAATAACGCCTTTCTCTATTTGTATATACTAAAGCTTGAGTATTTATCCCATCTACGTTGTTCTCAATCAATACCAAATATGTGCGTTGTTGAGGATTGGCAGTAGAGCTCACAAAGCTAACAGAGAAAAAATAAAGTCATTTGTTTCCTGGGAATTTGATGTTTACTATAGATAACGCTTGTATCATTAATGAAGATTGCAATCGTAGAGCATTTATTTTGCAAGTTGAATTCATATTTGAAAGCATTATCTTACTATCCTGTACAAAGGAAAAATTTTTAGCTTTGGGGTAGAAAAAACTCCCTAGAGTTATATTGTCTTATCTAGCCTGCTAGATTATATGAGGTGTTTCTTCTTACACTTTTTGCCAAGGAATTCTTGAAAAAAAAAAAAAAGTTCTTACGCTTTTGCTCTCTGAGAAAAATTTGATGTTTGAAGAAAACAAAAATTGCTTCATAATATAGTATTTTCTTGTATACCTTCCTAGATTGTATACTTTTCCTTCTTCTGTGCTTTTTCGTAGGAATTTTGGATATTTGAAAAATGTTTCAACAGTTTCGTTTGTCTTATAATAATTCCTTTTACATTGGTTGCATTTTTCGAAAAATAATGATGCATAACGTCTAAAATATTACCCGCCATATACCATACCCAATGGTACTCAATTTACTCACACCCTCTAACACAAATGTGGGCAACCGTTTTTGGGAAAAAGGGCCATTCTCATTATTTTCGGGCCACATGATTCTAGTTTTGCATTTATTAAATAGGATCTAAAGATAATTCAATTATGTTGTTTTTGTTAGAATAGGCCTATTGATCATGCATTTGGCATGTTATTTTAAAAATTAAATTAAAGAAATTTATGTTTTTTCATGCATAATCTAGTTCTAAAATCTAAATTGAACAATATAAAAGTATTGTTAACCCTTTTATGTTTAATATAAATTTTTGTTTAAAATATAAATAAAATTGTTGTGTTGTAATAATTGGTTTTTCACCTGTCAATGGGACACTTGGCAACGCTTCTCACGAACAAGGGGTCCGATATCTGCTTTGATTGATGTTGCAGCAACTCGAAGCGAACTCTGGAGGTGACTGTATCTGATTTGCTTTCTCATAGCGCACTTCACATGTTTTATCCTGGAAAATACTTGTTCACATATGTAAGTGCTACCGAGAAGTGCTGCAAAACGAAGTGCATATTTTTGACTGCCTGAGTATCTATCTTTGGGAAAGTAGTTGTGACAGAATTGTAGCAGACACTGTAAAACTTCTTTAGGTCTGTCGTGTATTACAAATCAATGCCCTCCATTTGCAGATCCTCTGGGACCTCGTCTACGTTTAAAGAGGAAGGGAAAGAAAACAAACTGAATCGTATAACATTCTCTTTGAAGTCTTAAAGTCTAACGTGGAATTCGTTTCTGAATTCTGACTAAATTTCCGCGTGATTTTGGGGATTTTGATTACTAAACGTTCGTTGACCTAGGAAATGCACAAAGTTTTTATTTGTTATTTATGACTCCCAAGGTTAGGGGCCTAACACAATCTCGGATACCAGTATGGAGACGGACACCACTGGATCATTCAGTTGAATTTATTGTGGGATTAATTAAAAAAAAAACTTTTCGAAAAAGAGTTTTTTCACAGAAAAGTAAAGGTCAATTTAAAATTATGATCAGCAGATAAAAATACCTGTTAAAATTCAAACTCAAAACGACCAGAAATTACTAATAAAGAATAAATGAAAACCAAAACGGACAGAAATTTGATAAACAATCATAGCAAAAAAACATACAACAAGTAATAATATAAATGAATAAATAGATCTTAAAGCGAGCAATGCTGAAATAGAACATGCAAATCAAGCTTAAAACGAAAAAAAAAATATTTTGCTATTGAAGTATAAATGAAACCCAAAACGAACAGAAATTAAAGACTAGATACTAATGTAAATGAATAAATAAATATTAAAACGAGTAAAACTTAAATTGAATTTAATTTATTAGTTCTTTCTAAAATTGTTAAAGATCCCTAAAATTGTCCCGTTCCTTAACTGTAAAAACCTAAAGCGTACTGCGTCATTAGCGCTTCACTGAAAACGAATTACATGACAAATATTTTTTTTTTCAGTTCTTAAAGCATTGAAAATGAAAATAAAATAATAGTGAAATAAGATCTTGAACAGATGGATCTTTAAAAAAATAATATCATTATATATCGAATATTCAATTTAATTTTGTTTATACTTTCCAAGACTGTTCAAGACACTAAAGCGCCATGACGCAGTAGGTTTTAGACTTTTACAGTGAGAGAAGGAGGCAATAACCAAACTCTTGCTTTTAGGGATTTTTGTTTATTTTAAGCTTGATATGATTATTTAATTTAAGTTTAACTCATTTTAAGTTTTATTTATTCACATACATTTGTACCGATTGCATGTTTGTTTGCATTGATTCTTTATTTATTTCTAATCGTCTTGTATTTCATTTATGTTTCAATAGCAAAATATTTTTCCGTTTTAAGCTTGATTTGCACATTCAATTTAATCATTACTTGCTTTAAGATTTATTTATTCATTTATATTATTATTTGTTGTATTATTTTTTTTTGCTATGATTGTTTATTAAATTTCTGTTCGTTTTGGTTTTCATTTATTCTTTAATAGTAATTTCCGGTCGTGTTTAGTTTGAATTTTAACATGTATTTGTATCTGTTGATGTTAAGTTTAAAAGGATATTTACGTTTCTTTGAAAAACATCTTTTTAGGAAATTTTTTTTTTAATTAATTTTTGTTCGTTCTTGATTGCAAAAAGTTTCCAATCTTATAAAATATTTTATTTCAAGATCAAACTTTCTTTTTCAAAATCAAATGTTCATCAAAGTATCAAAACTAATATCAAAGTAACGATGTCAAAGTAAAATCATGGGTTCGTGTCCACCTCGAAGTTTTTATTGTCTGATGTTTGAACTCTTTTTAACAAAATGGCTATCTCAAAATTTTTATCCGATGTTTGGTGGGAAAAGGGCGTGGGGGGGGGGGTTATTGCCCTTCGATCTCTTTTAACTTTTTAAAAGTGAACTAAAACTTCCCATTTTCAATCAAATGAGCCTTCTCTGAAGTTTATACTAGTATCCCTTCTATAAGAACTATATATGCACCCAGGGCATAACTTACAATGCCTACTTCCCGGGCCCTGGGGGGTTATGTCGACACCGGAGTTTTGTTATCTAATTCTTGAACAGTTTTTAAAAAAATGCATATCTCAAAATTTGTAGCGGATGGGTTTTGGAAAAAGGGCGTGGGGTGGGGCTAGTTGCCCTCCGATATCTTTTAACTCTCAAACATTGAACTAGAACTTTAAATTTGTATTCAAATGAGCCCTATCTGACGTTTATTCGAGCATTCCTTTCATAAGAACCATATACGGCCCCAGGACATAACTTACAATGCCTACCCCCCGGGCCCTGGGGGGTTGTGTCGACACCGGAGTTTTTGTTGAACTATTTAAAAAAAAAATGGCTATCTCAGAACTTCTATCACACGGGTTTGCGGAAAGAAGGGCGTGGTGGTGGGGCTAGTTGCCCTTCCGATCTCTTTTGACTCTTAAAAATTTAACTCGAACTTTGAATTTTCAAACAAATGAGCCCTCTCTGAAGTGTATACTAACATCCCTTTCATAAGAAACATATATGCCCCAGGGCATAACTTGCAACGCCTGCCCCCGGGCCCTGGGGGGTTGTGTCGACACCTGAACTTTTGTTATCTGGCGTTTGAACAATTTTTTAACAAAATGGCAATCTCAAAACTTTTACCGGATGCATTTGGAGGAAAAGGGGCGTGGGGGCTAGTTGTCCTCCAATCTCTTTTGATCCTCAAAAATTGAACTAGAACTTTCAATTTCCAATCAAAAGAGCCCTCTCTGAAGGTTTTAAGAGCAGCCCTTCCATAAGAAACATATATTCCCCCAGAGAATAACTCACAACGCCTTTTCTTGGGCCCGGGGGGGGGGGCTGTGTCGACCCTGGAATTTTCGTTATATGGTCTTTGAACTATTTTCTTGAAAAATGGCTATTTCAAAGTTCTTATCGGATGGGTTTGAGGAAAAAAATGCGTGGAGGGGAGGGGCTAGGTGCCCTCCGATCTCTTTTGACTCTTAAAAAGTGAACTAGAAATTTCAATTTCCAATCAAATGAGCCCTCTTTGAAGTTTATACTAGTATCCCTTCCATAAGAACCATATACGCCCCCAGGGCATAACTTACAACGCCTGCCTCCGGGCCCTGGGGGGGGTCGATACCGTAGTTTTTTTTATATTATCTTTGAACTATTTTCAACAAAATGGCTATCTCAAAATTTTTATCGGATGCATGTGGGAAAAACAGGGCGTGGGGGGGCTGGTTACCCTCTGATATCTTTCGAATCTTAAAAAGTTAACTAGAACTTTCAATTTCAAACCAAATGAGCCGTCTCTGAGTTCTATACGATCATTTCTTCGATAAGATTCATATATGTCCCCAGGACATAACTTACAACGCCTGCCCCCGGGCCTGTGGGGATTGTGTCGACACCGGAGATTTTGTTAGGTAATCGTTGAACTATTTTTAACAAAATGGCTATCTCAAAATTTTTATCGGATGCATTTGGGAAAAAAAGGTAAATTGCGCTGTAGTGGGAGTGGAGCAGTCGGATTTATTGATTTAGAGAAACTGTTAATTTGCTCTGGGTCTGTTTTTACCTCTCTACAATCTTTCAATACTTCTAGGTGTTTGCGGATTATATCATTAAAATATTTTTCTAGAGCAGAGATGTCTTTCTTTGTACGTTGCTTCTCTTACCTTTAATTTCTAATTGCATTATACTGTCTTATTTATAATGCGACTCTTAAAGCTACCGCATTTTTGCAAACTCTTTCAAAAATGTGGCCCTTCGGGTGCAACGTCCATAGTCTTCTTCAGGCATACCTGTGATGTGAATGCCCCGTCCTTGAATACCCATGTCCTGTCTTGGGCCCATCAGTATTAAGACCGCTGATTTAATGCTGAAACTGAGTCAGTCCAACGACAGGCAACCAGGATCGTCCTGAGTAGTAAAGACATTTCTCACCACGATGCCTTTGCAGCCCCTGAACTCCAAAGTCTAGTACTTCGGTTAGGTATCCTTACCCTGAGGTTTGGCAATTGCTACCGTCTAACCCTTGCTAACCATAACGTTTTACCCCTAGAAGCCCAGACAAAGAGTCTTACGAGACAGAAGCTAAGACTTGCGGTTGTGTGTGCTCGAACAAATTGCTACCAGAACTCTTTCGTGCACTTTTAAAAAGCAATGTATAATAGTGTATAATGATGCGTGTTACTGTACCACATAAAATTAGCCATTGAGCAATCATTGTTGGTGCAAATTAAAACTTCTCTCTCTCTCTCTCATATATATATATATATATATATATATATATATATATATATATATATATATATATATATATATATATATATATATATATATATATATACAAAGAAGGCGTCTGTATATTTATTTTTTAGGTGTATCGACAAATGGTTTGAAGTCAATCGTAGTTGCCCAGAGCATCCTGAAGAATGAAAATAAAATAGGCTGTGCATTCCAGTGTACCAAATCTTTGGCTTATATGTTGCAATAATAGACCTAGAGATTTTACGAATAACTTAAGAACTATGAAATGAATTTGAACTATGTTCACTGTGTGAATAGTTCACTATTTGTGCTTACTAGTGAACTAATAGTGATGTATATCTAAGTGTAAATAGGCTGTTTTTGGAAATTATTGGCTGTCTCACTTAAATAACACAAGGGAAAAGTATCCAATTGTAATTATAAATATTTGCATTCTATTTATAACACGCTGTAGACATTTAAAAGTATTTCATTTGTACTAGCTAAAACACATATGACACAAAACAAATAGGATGAGCAAATTCCATTTAGCTAGTAGAGATTGCAGAACTAGCAATTTTGTCCTTAACTATATGCGTAAGTATTCAATTGCTTGTGCTCATCTGTAGTTTTTACAGGTTTTGTTTATGAAATCACTGGAACATTAAACATTTATATATATATATATATATATATATATATATATATATATATATATATATATATATATATATATACATAGTTTTGCTGTGCATTGTTGCTAAACTCTAGAATAGTTTGTCTTAGGCTTATGGTTTAGAATCGGCTTATGGAGCCTTTTGTATGAAAAAAAAAACAAAAAAAAACAGTATATTGCTGTCGGGAAACAAAAGAGAATCTAGTCATAAAATTTTATGAGCAGAATCCGCAAGGCATTAATGTAAATAATTATGTAAGTATTTGGGCGATACAACGGTCAAAACTAATAACAAGGTTTCTGTTCAATTTCACGTGAAAATATTGCGTGAGAATTTTTTTTACTGCTTAAAAAAAAAAAAAAAAATTTGTTATTTCAACATTTAATTATAACTTTAGAAAATTAAGATTACAAAGAAAATGCATTCACCTTTTTCTACCTGCTTTGTTTAATCTAATTCGGTCTCTGACCATCCGAATTTATTAAACTTTATTTAGATCAAACCTAATCAATATAGCCGTCAATTACTTCTTTTGCGTCTTGTTGTCCATAGCTGGAGAAGCGAGGACCACAGAACATTTATAATTTTATGTGAAAAACGGATTACTTTCAGTAATTCCAAACCATGTTGACCTATCTTCTTTTTCTTTTTTCTTTTTTTTTCTTTCAAATCAAGTCATTTTATTTCAATAAAACCACTTCCAAGGCTATTGTCAAATTACAATTTGCGTCATAAAAACATATCATTAGTCAATATAATAGATAGGTAAAGAAGAAAGCAAAGATACTAACAATTTATTGAATTTTGTTAATTTAATAAATTGTTTAATGTAATAAAATAACAATTTATTAAATTAATAAAATAAATTTATTAATATAATAAACTGTTATTAAAAATTTATTAAAGGCACTCGTGCTCGAAACTCAGGACAGAAGGTCTTTCATTCCGTATGTTTCGCGTATATCTCTGTCAGCTCTGGGACTGGCCCCGCGTCATCCTTGGAGATCGCTTGGGAATAAAATCTGAGAGAAAGATGTCACGGTGTTTATTGGTATCTAGGAAATTGTTTTCAAAATTCAGATTCAGATTCAGCCTTCTTTGCTCCAGCGAAACATAGTCAAATTTAACTAATAATTCAGAATGTGTAATTTCTGAAATATGGAAATTCGGAATATGAAATTTTCTTTCATCATGGTAGTTATCTTGAGTGCTCCATCTTTGAAACCACTTCAACTTCCTTTATTTTATCCGTGTTTACTTGGGTGACAAATCCACGGGTCGACCTGGAAAGTAGTCTCTTGAGAGCAGGGTCCCACTAAGTATTAGATTAACAAATGCTTCTTTCCGGAAATAATCAGTGGAGCTTTTTGTTTAATAATAATTAGAGTTTTCATTGGAATAAGCAATCAACCGCCTGAAGTCGAACTTTATGATGCTGCTCACCCTCTCCAAAAAAACGACTTATATTCACACTCATAATCAAACAAATAAGAAGGAAAAGAAATAAATGAAGTGATTAATAATATATATAAGGAAATAGCGTGGCTCAGTCATTTCTTAAGATGGTACAAAACGTCAATTTACAACCGTTGGTACAGTCTAATTCATCTATCAGAGTTCTCTCATCTTCTTAATTAACAAGAAATCCTTTTGTCTGTGAGGGCATGGGTTCGAGTCCTGGCGTAGCTGGTTATTTGGTTTGGAATGGGGGTCAATATTGTGTCTCTATAAGCTCGGCCAGAGTTGATCCAGCTGTTAAATGAGTATCCGAAGAAATTTGAGAAGGTAAACAGGAAGGGTGTGTGAAATCACTGGTGGCTAGCCCCCAGCCCCCCATTGCACTTCCTGGCTGAAAGGCCATGAAACGGAGATCAGCACCCGGTACGGACTATTAAGTCAAGTGTTGTATCCTTTACTTTTACCATATTGAAGGGTACTTCTATGAAAAGCAGAAGGAAAGTCCACAAACCTTTATTGTATCCACGTAGGTAGAATGTTCTAAGTGTTCAGTGTAAACTGTCTAAATCCAATTATTTATTACTTTCATTTTCTCTTTTTTTTAGCAATTATTAGTTTTTTTGTTGTCACTTCGTTATTTATTTATTTTATTTTTCTTTTCGAAAAAAAGTTTGGAACTCTAGGAAATATATAGTGCCAAATTAAAATTTACCTTGTATTAATTTTTTATGATATGCCTATAAAGTGATAAAGGGCAAGGATCATGTTTTAATGAAGGTAAAGCATTTGTAATTTTAAAATATTGACGAAATTGTATCAATTAGAACTCACTTTTCCATGAGAATGCTTGTTCATCAGAATCAAATGCTAAACAAGAGCAATTTATGTAACGAAATAAATTAGGTCAAGAAAGTAAGAAGAAAACGTGTTAATGTCGATAAAATGCTTGTCAAGTCCGATTCTTTCATGGGATGTTTTCCTTGGAGTCTTTCTTCGTGGTGATGTTTATCATCAGTTTGCTTTTGTTGGTAATTGTTTATCAATAATTGTGTTTTGTGACCACCAACTGGTTCTTTTAATTAATTAATAATCATTTTATTAATTAATTAATAGTCGTTAAATTAATTAATAATCATTAATAATCGTTGGCGAAAATGGTAAATAGTTGTATGATGATTTAACTGGTTGATCTTGGGTTAAAATGACAAAATCAAGACTTATGTTGTTTTGGTAAATGGGTGATCTTTCGAACTTCCATTAGATTCTAAAACAGATTTTACCTTGAAAAGCAGTTTTCTCTCGTGAAATCATTGTCTTAGGAAATCTAGTCGATCTGCAAATTGTTGATATGTTTTTCAGCCTTTCTTTATGATTGGCAACCATCATTTTTTTTTCTTGTGGCCTTGTGGCCAGAAAATGTTTTCTTGTGGCCAGCAACTGGTGCGTTGCCAACAATCGTTAATGAAAATGGTAATTAGCTGTTTGAAAATTTTAACTGGTTTTTCTTAGGTTAAAGTATGAAAAACAAAACTTGTATTTTCTGCTGAATGGGTAGACGGCAGAGGATTTTTTTTTGGGGGGGGGGGGGCATTGCTCAGGATGAAGAAATTTTAGAGTTGCCAAATTTCGAATAAATAACCTAACATTTATAATCATCTTGAGTTTTTTTAATTTTATTAAAATAAAGTAAAGGGCGCAGTTGGCAGTGAGTATAAGCAAAATCAATCCTCAATTTTTATTTTTCTCATATCTTTTCTCATATAAAGTAAGAACGGTGAGATTTAAATAGATTAAAAAATCGTTTGACAAATGTAATTTTTTTTAATTTGGAAAATTTTGGGGAGATAGGAATGGGTGCTAATCAAGATCTTGCCCTGGGCGCAAGAGTGGCCAGAACCACCATTGGTAGACTATCGAACTTCTATGAGGTTAAGGTTAAAAACAGATTTGCCTTAACGTTGTCCTTTGGTTTTGTTTTTTATCATTGCCTTCAGAATTTTTAGTCGGTCTACAAATAGCCTTCTTTTCAGTATTTTTCAAGATTCGTTTTTCTACTCTCGACTTAAGTAGAGCTCCCACTACAGCAATTGCTGGAGCCCTGAGAAAACACTTTCAGTTTTTAAATTCATATCTTTTTTTTCAACCGAGGTATGTTGTATTCGAAGTCTTGTTATTATTTTTCTGTAAACAGATTTGCCGCGTCAATGAAAGTTTATATACTTTTAATTACAACAATTATCATATCGAAATCAACCCACAGTATAAAAAAAATGAAGTCCCTCTTAAAGGCGCTTCTAAATGTTTTTTGTCTGTTTTATTGGTTATAATTCTTTGCATGACAACTGAAAAAAATGACACTCCTCAGGCCTTTCTGTAACTGCAGCTTATTACAGTCCTACGTCTTATGATAAATGTTTACGCAAATTTTAATATATAATTGAATTAATGGTGACCGTCAGGAAGAAACAGAAAATACTAAAAACTTTTTTGGAAATTTAGTACAAAAACTGGAAAATTGACTTAAATGGTACTTTTTTTTTTTTTTTTTTTTTTTTTTTTTTTTTTTTTTTTTTTTTTTTTTACCAAACTTCTTCAGAGAGAGCAATTTTTTAATTACAAAAATAACTCAGTGTCTTTTTTAAGTTTCTCTGTAATATTCGATTTTTGTTCTTGTATAATTAGGCTTTTCAAAAAAAAGTAAAAATACTTTCAAAAAGGAGGATTTGTGGAATAGGCCATCTTTGACCTATTATCAGCGATTTCGCATCCTGCGCTCTTTTTTTTAATATGGTTTTGTACCTTAACCTCCTTTTCCGCGAAAAAAAATGGGAACAAAACAAGTTCAACAGAAAGTGGAATAAAAAATAAAAACAGTTGATCAGTTTCCCTTGTATATGTATATAAATCTATATATATATTTTTTTTTTTTTACACAATCTAATATTCTTATGAAATTCTTAACAGTAAAGTAAGTTAATTTAAATAGTCAAATTTTAATTCTTTTTAATTTACCAACTCTGTTTAATATTCAAATAAAGTAAACTAATTTGTATAATTATTGTAGTGTCTAATGAAAAATGCCATGCTCTTGGGTCGCACAGCAGCGTTATCATGCAAGTATTTTTTTTCTGCATCATTGACGCATTTTGGGCTTATAGAAATGTCTTCTATGAAGTTGATAGAGTAATTTCTAAAACATTTATAATTTATTAAGAACCTCTTACTGTTCAATTTTTTCAGCCAGAACGAAAAGGTTTTAACAAATGCATCAGTTCTAAAAAGCTGGGCTGTTCCACTATAAAGCAAGGGTTTTATGTCCATTTGTAAATTCCCCTAGCCTCCTCTGAAAAATCCACCACTAGAAACTTCCCAGCAATGATCATCGCTCTTTGTCAATACCCGCATAAATGTATCCTGTTCTTATAACTTTTCAGTCATTTTCATAACCTCATAAATGAGGTTATGCCCCCCTCTACATAAGTTTTAAAAAGCTCTTCTTTTATGGGTTATTTTCACTGAAAAAGGCCTTTTTGGTATTTTCAGTGTCAAAATTGAAAAAAAAATGTACCTCCCTCCTTCATTTTGGAGGATACGTTTTGCCCCTCCCCTCCCCCCTCTGAATTTATTTCATTGTAATTTTTAGGACTGAAATACCGTACTTTGTTCATATGCCGTAATTCTTTTGTGACATCGTAAGCACAAGTTTTTTAATTCAAACGGAGGTAGTTCAATCATTATTTATGAAGGTTTTGAGCAATGAACGCAATAAATTCCGCTTTAAAGCAAGTGTCTGATGTCCTTTTGAAAATCCCCATCACCTCCTCTGCGTTATACACCAATAGAAACTTCCCAGCTATGATCCGCGTTCTCTGTTAAAACACGCATAAATATCTTTTGTTATTATAATTTTTCAGTCGCACCAAATGGGGGGGGGGAGCGCATGTCCCACCTCTACCTAAATTTTGAAGCTTTTTTTGGGGGGGGGGGCTATTTTCACTGAAAATGGCCTTTGTGTGGTATTTTTAGTGTCGAGATAAAAAATCAAAAATTTGCCCCTCCCCACTTGATTTTGGAGAATCCTTTTTGTGAATATGTTACGGTGAAAGACAAAAATCTGGTAAATGTCGACATTCACCGGTGAAGGTCTGAAATTCCTTTTTCTCTGCTTGGGTTCAGTCAGCTTTGTCAGTCTAATGCAAGGTTTGATGGTAAAAGATAGGTTAGGTTAAATTAGGTTATAAATCTCAGACATGGGTTAAAAGCCTAACCTTTCATCATCAAACCTTGCATAAAACTGAAAAACCAGACTGGCTAAGCTGACTAAATCCAAGGAGAAAAATCAATTTTGGATATTCACCAGTGAAAGTCGACATTCTCTAATTTCGGTCTTTCACGATAACATTTATACGCCACTGTAAATTTTAGCACTTAGATACCGTATTTTGCTCAAAAGCTTAATTATTTTGTGTGAAATCGTAAGCATAAGTGTTTTAATTCAAACGGATACAATTTAGTCATTATTTATGTATGTTTATTGTTTATGTTGGTCTACTTATACTATTTTTTTCTTTTATTTGTCGGGTGACTTAGACGTTGTTTCCACACTTAGATTGTAGTTCTTCAGCTTAGAAGTGTATTAACCTGGAAATCTGTTTATATTCAATAATCAAATTTCATTATTTGTTCTTTCCTATTTATTTCTATTATAAATCGTGTGAAGGGGCGTCTTTCGGTCTTGACACCGTTTAGATCATCTTAGTGCCTGCCAATTTGGAGAAAGATAAACCTGGTTATTTCTCCCTGAGCTTGTATCCAGATCATTGTAATTATTATATAAACAACAAAAGGACAAGCAACGAGGAATTATTTTAAGACAGTGAAATCTAGACGAAAGTAAATGAATATTTTGGCTCCGTATCTAAGAGCCATCTTCAGCAAAATAAATAAATAAATGTAAAATTAAACTTACAAAACACCTGAAAATTAAAACTAAAAACAAGAAACAAGGCAATTCATTCAGATAAAATTTTTATTTATAGAAACAATTTTATTTAACTTGAGTTAAATAATAATAATTCTTTAAACAGTTGTTTAAAAGATCACTCAACAAGTTTAATTAAAAAGGATCTAACATATTATATCCCAAAACCAATAATTAATTCCAATAAACCTACATCAAAAAGACCCATAAGGTTAGCTGCCAAAAAAGCAAGACTTGCATTAAGAATGCAAGCTCCTGATTTTTGCTTTTCTCAGTCCTGGCTGAACTTGCTTTAAGTAATGATGTTCAGAGTTTTGTTGTTGGTTTTAGTTTTTATTTTCACATACTCTGTTGTAAATTTAATTTTATATTTATTTATTTTTTTTTGGGATAGACATAAAACCAAATAATTCATTTAGTTTCGTCTAAATTTCACTGTCTTAAAATAATTTCTTGTTGTATTATATTTTGTTGTGGAAAGGCAGTGTTGTCTTTGCTTATTGCAACTGTTAATGGCCACAGCCAAAATTTGACGGAGGAGGTGGTTGGAACATTTCCTACATCGGCCATGAGTCAAACAATAGAGGGTATAAAACAAGTAGGAAATATTCAAAGTCTTAAGAATTTTCCAAACTGAAATTCTTAAAAAACCGTTTTTTGAACAAAATGATAAACATCATGGCTCCCAGTCAAACCAGTCTGATAATTTTCATTTGGAATGCTGATTAAATATCAATCACACACCATGGAAAAAGAAGTTCACGGCGGGGGGATATCAGTTTTATTTAGGAGGGGCCATCAAATCTAAGGTGGGTATTTTCAAAATCAATATTTTTTAATTTTCCTGGGGGGCGGGGGATTGCTTTAGAGTAATTTGGAAGGGATTTTCTACCAAATTGTTTGCTGTTCTTATTTTTAGTTAAAAAAAAAAATACTTTGAAGCCAAGTTGTATAAATAAATCCGTTATTTTTTCTCATTCCTACCAGATTCCTTTGGAAATGATCTAGAAAATAAAAACGATTCAACCAAATGGATCTCCGTCATCTGGTCGCACCTCTATTGGTATATTAATTCACATAGTATGTAAGAGGAGATTGGTGAAACTGACCGTGATCATAGCAAAACTATTTTAGTGTCTCCAGATCTAAGACTACATAGCCGGAGATTGATCCAATGTTTTTCTTTTTTAAACGCTTGGTTACTCATCGAAGCAAACGGCTTGTTCTGCACCATTAATTTCTAAATGCACTTACATTGAACAGCCTCTATCACTAATGTTCATAGGTCTTAGAGCTCATGTCGACCAAAATAAAAGCTTCTCGTATCACCTGGCTCCCTGTGGACTAGTAATAGTGTAAGTTGAACTAGGTAATCGTCGATAGAGAGCTATTTCTACAAATTTAGAATTCAAAGTTCTTTTTAAACAGTTCGTCGTAACGAAGTATAAGTAAAGAGTGACTCGGTTGAATAGTAACCGAAACAATAAAAAACGGAATTAATGTTCAATTAAGTTTAATGTTAGCTATCGAAAGCTGAAAAATTAGCCTGATTTTAGAAAAGGAGAAGAACATCCCAAAATAGGCAAAGAATCTTAATGAAAGTCACGCCGTCATATTTATCGTATCAGAGAACCGTACTGAAGGGGTTTCAAGCTCCCATCTGCAAAAATGTAGATTTTTTTTTAATAGAGGAAAGATTACGGATGTCTCTATTTTTTTTTTTTTTTTTTTTTTTTTTTTTTTTTTTTTTTTTTTACTTAGGGGTGATCTTATTGAACTAATGGTCCTAGAAGAATGGCAGGGAAGCCATTCCAACGGAAATTAAAAGTTCTAGTACTCTTCTTAAGTGACCCAAAAGATTCGAGGGCAACTAGCCACCAATCCTCAGCCCCTGGGGAAACGGCTGTAAATTATGAAATTCCCCATTGTTTACATACAGTATTTATATGTAATATTCCCTATTTTCCCAATAGGGAAGTATGCAGAAATTTTTTGGGAAAAGGGAATTTGCCATGAGAGGGAATGATTTTCCACAAGGAGAGTTTCTGTGAGGAGGGAGGTTTCCGAGGATGAATTTTTTAACTTCACGCGAGGGAATTTACCAGAATTCCTATATGAAATTATTTTTATTTTCTTTACTTTCTCTTTGAGGACTCAATTTTTGCATGTGGAGATGTTCCGGGGAAATTTGCGAAGGATTTGGAAATGTCTGGGGGATGTTTTCGTGTTCGTGGGGATTTTCCGTGGGAGAAACTCTCCATGGGGAATTTTCCGATGGATAAATTCTTCATGGGGAATTTTCCGATGGAGAAAATCTCAAAGGGAGAATTTTCGGTGGAACTGGGGGGATGTCCAGACATTATTTGTAAATCGATTAGATATTAAACAAAAAAAAATTAACTGAAAGTTAGGAGTAACATTTAAACTGAAAATTGTATATTAGTACAATTCCTCCGTATATTAGTGGGATGCCCCCTCCTCAATATCTCACTCTTTACACTAAAGTTTGACAATTTGTCCCAATCCTGTAATAAAGACTCTTAAAACACAAGGGCCATTAAATTAAAATAAGAAGTTTTTTTAAGTACCAAAAAAATAGCGCGAAGAGCGAGGTATTGAGGAGGGGGCATCTCCTCTCATATAATGTATCTCCTCTCATATAATGTAAAATATACAAGCTACAGTAACAATCTGAAAATCACTTGGCTAACCCAAGCAGAATAAATTGTTGAGCTAACTTTATCAGGAATTGTTACATTAAACGGATTAAATGTTTTCAGCACTCCAAGAGTTTTATTTTTATTCGGTGTGCGTGTAACTGAACCCCAAGCAACTGAACCACCGTGCAACTGAACCCCATTTAACTAAACCCTCGTGCAACTCAACCCCATTTAACTGAACCCCCATGTAACTAAACCCCCGTGTAACTGAACCACCGTGCATCTGAACCCTCGTGTAACTGAACCATCGTGCAACTGAACCACTGAACTCATATTTTCACTTCTCTAAAAATATTTGGCAATATCATTGGGTAAAACACAAGTTAGAATTTTACAGGTTCAACCTTGTTGAAATTGTTTGTTTCTTAAATTCATGATATAAACGCCTGTCGAAAGTATTCACGAAAAAGCTTTGTTTTATTTTTGCAAAAGAAAAAGAAGATCCGATGTAACAAACCATTAAAGCTAATTTATTACTCTTTTTTTCAAATGAATCAGAACTTTTGGATGTTAAGTAATAAACATATGTGTTGAAAATATTTGACCTTTGTAAATCTAGATAACAAATTTTGATCAGATGTCCTTGAGGAGATTGCAACTAAAAAGGATATGGGAGGGGGACTGGTTGCACTCCAGCCTTTTTTTTTAACATTCCTTCGACTTGCCCTGAAAGTTTTAACTTCATATCCTCAGGTTTATAGCCTTAGCTGTTTTCGACAAATTGCAGATACAACGTCTTTTAAAACTGGATGCACATTGTACCTCTTGATTTAGTTGAAGATGCTCCTAAATATTTTCCAAACTATGTGACGGCTGATACCATCAGCCATTGTATATGTTCCTGGTATTTCCTTTTCACAGCCAATAAAGGAATACATTCTTTTTGATTGTGTTCGGCATTCTTCTTGACATTTTCCTAAGGTTTGACCTTAATGCTGCATGCTTTTTTTATTTATAGGATCAAACATGCCTCTCTTTTCTTGATAAAAAAGCTTAACAATAGGCAACTTGTATAACTTACAGCCTTTGCACCAGAGGCTGAGGGTTATGAACAATAGTTATTTGACTCTGGTAGAGTTATTTAATCTTTGAAATGTTTTAAATAAAATGGCCGTCTCAAAATTTAGATCGGATGTATTTGGGGAAAAAATAGGGTGGGGTAGAAGCCCTCCGATCACTTTTAACTCTGAAAAAGTGCACTGGAAATTTTGATTTCCAATCGAATGAGCCCCCCCCCCCAAAGTTCACACAATTGATTTGTGTGACAGCCCTTTGCTCTAGATGCTGCTGGTGGGGTTGTTAACCCCAAAGGCATGGTTATTTGACTAATTGATTAACTGACAGCCCTTGCCCCAGATGCTGCTGGTGGGGTTGATAACCCCAAAGGCATGGTTATTTGACCTTCAGACTATTTTGAACAAAACGTTTATTTTTATTTTGATCGGATGTATTTGGGGGGGGGGGGGTGTCGGTTAAGAGGGAAAGGCTGATTGTCCTCTGTTTACCTTTGATTCTTAAAAATTGAACTTGAACTTTCAATTTCCAATCGAATGAGCCTCCTTCAAAGTTTTTACGACCATCCCTTCTATAAAAACCTTAAATTTTAACAATTGAGAACTTGCAATAACATACAGATTGCTGATACATGTGTCTCAGCAATTTTTTTTTTTGAATAGCTTAGCGTATCAAGATGAAACTTTTGGGGCATCTACTTGCTACTACTGCTATTAATACTGCTGCTACTAATGTTGCTACTACTACTAATTCAAGACTTTTATTACTACTACTGCTCCTACTACGACCTCTGCTACTATTAAACTAGCACTATTAAAGCTACGCATATCAAGTTAAAAATTGGACAGAATGGGGTATTTGAGGTGGAACTTTAAGTAAATCAAAAGACACTATGTGCATGCAGATTTTCAAAATGGTGTATCTCAAAAAGGGATTTGTGTATTAAGTTGGAACTTTCAAAGAGTCTCAAAGGGGAAGTCAATTCACCAAAAGAAATATGTGCATGCTCAGGACGGGATTTACCGCTAGGTCCCTAGGCCCGGACCTAGGGGCGAATAATGCCAGGGGGAGCAATAAATTATCACTGAGTAATTTTTTCCTGACAAAAACTGGACTGATGTGATTTATCGTCGCCAGGTGCACTCTGCCGCCACGCTGCCTATTCACAGAAAAGTGACTTTAAAACGTCACAGGAATTCCATGGTCACTTATAAACTGTCGGATGTCTCCCGAGAATGATAGTTGAGGGTTTGGTATTACCCCTCTCTTTCATCACTTTTCGTTCATCAGTTGTGTTCTGTTAATTGCTTCCAAGAAACCCCGAATTTTCGGGAATAACCCCGAAAATCTTGCAAAAACGCTTGGTTCTTAAGCGTTAAAGCTTTAAATCCGGCCCTGTGCACGCTACTGCTAATGCTATTACTATTTTAATTACATTTACTACTACTGCTACTACAACAACTTCTACTACTACTAGCTCGACTGCTACTTCTATTGCAACCATTTGTAAGCTAAAAGTATTAAGATGAAAATTAAGCGACTACATGAACATATAGGTTATCAAAAGGATGTATCGGCAATGGGATAGGAATAGCTAATTGTATTACGTTGAAACTTCTAGAACTTGATGAGAGGAATCTTCAGCTGACCAAAAGCCCATATGTTAATACTACTGCTGCTACTAGCACTAGTGCTATTGCTATTAATAATACTACTATTACCGGGAATACCATTACAGCTGTACTTGACGGTAATGAACGGTGTGAAGGTGGAATTTTCAGTAAATATTGAGGGTGGAAGGTGAACTGAATCACATCACGCCATCTGTATACAGGTTGCCAAAGGGCGCATCAGCAATATCCTAGGGACAGTTTGGTGTGTTGAAGAAAATAAAAGGTGCATGTGCATACTGCTACTATTTCTTCTACTGCTAATACGCAAGCTAAGGGTATTAAGGTGAAGCTGTCAAGGAATATTTCGGTAGATATTAAACTGAATCAAACTGACTATGGTTATGCACATTCTCAAAAGGGTTACACAGCAATATCTCAAGAACGGCTTCCATTAATAAATTAGACCTTTCAGGATAAGTTGTGGGTGGGGGACTTCGAACTAGCCAGAAGGCTCCATGTATATGCTACTAATATTACTACTACGATTACTGTAGCTAATAAAGCTAAGAGTATTAAAGTGAAACTTTTAAGGAACGTTTAGAGGATGTTTTAATTAAACAAAATATTATTTGCACGCAGGTTTTCGAAAGGGCATATAAGCGATGTCGGTACTTGTCAATTAGCTGGAAAGCATACGATATATTATATAGAGAAGATGCTTAAGAAACTAGTCAAACGGGTTTCTTTTAATAGAGAATTGGATTGCAGACCGTGGTTTGTCACTGCGTTTACAATATTTAAACTTTTGTTTTTTGGGGTTTAGGGGGAAAAAGGTACCTAGGTTAGGTTGCATATTTAATATGTGCTATGCTTTACCCCCCACCCCTAATGTGCAAATATATAGCCGAAATTTGTTTCAAAACTATTATATTTTCATCCTGTTTTGTCTTATTTCATTAGCATTAACCAAACTTCATTTCTTGCGTGGGTTCCAGCTAATTGGCATGTATTGCTATATCCTATATATCAGTAGCCACGCTATACCGTTGCCTGTAATAAAGGCCATACGGCTCCAATGTTTTATTATTTATTATATTTTTTCCTCAGAGGCACTTCACATGGAAGGGGTCGTCGTAGAAACTTCAAAGGGGGCTCATTCGATTGGAAATCGAGATTTCTAGTGCCCTTTTTAAGGGTCAAAAGAGACTGGAAGGCAACTAACACCCCTTCAACGCCCACCAGTTTCCCAAACTCATCCGAACAAAATTTTGAGATAGCCATTTTGTTCAGCGTAGTTGATTTCCACGTAGAAATTATGTTTTTGAGGAGAACACTCCGCCACATCCCTCAGGGCAAGGGTTGTAAGTTTTGCCCTGGGGGCATATAAATTTTATAGAAGGCTTTGTCGTAGAAACTTCAAATAAGGCTTATTCGATTGGAGATTCAAAGGGCTAGTGCCCTTTTTAATAGTTGAAAACGATTGGAGGGCAACTAACCCACCTCTCATGCCCACCTTTTCCCAAACACGTCCAATCAAAATTTCGAGATAGCCATTTTGTTCAATGTAGTTGAAAATTCAGGAAATTAGGTCTTTGAGGATAACAACCCCCCCCCCGCAGCCCTCAGTGCAAGGGTTGTAAATTATGCCCTGGGGCATATAAGGTTTTTATAGAAAGCGTTGTCGTAGAAACTTCACAATGGGGCTCATTCTATTGGAAAAGTAAATGGCTAGTTCCCTTTTTAATAGTCGAAAGTGATTGGAAGGCAACTAACACCCCTTCCACGCCCACCATATCCCCAAACACATCCAATCAAAATTTTGATATAGCCATTTTGATATAGCACTCCTCACATAGTGTTCAGGGCAAGAGTTATAAGTTATGGCCTGGGGCATATATGTTTCTTATGGAAGGAATGCTCGCATAAACTTCAGAGGGGACTGATTTGATTGGAAATTGAAAGTTCTAGTTTACTTTTTAAGCGTCTAAAGATATCGGAGGGTAACCAGCTCCACCCCCCCCCCCCAAACCCTTTTTTCCCAAATATATTCGATAAAATTTTGAGATAGCTATTTTGTTAAAGATAGTTCAAAGATCATATAAAAAAAATTCCGGTGTCGACATGACCCCCCCAGGCCCAAGGGCATGGGTTGTAAGATATGCCCTGGTGGTGCATATGGGTCTTATGGAAGGGATGCTCGTATTAACTTTACTCATTTGAATGGAAATTGAAAGTTCTAGTTCACTTTTTAAGATTCAAAAGAGATTGGAGGGCACCTAGCCCCCCCCCCCGCCACGCCCTTTTTTCCGATAAAAGTTCATCCGATAAGAACTTTGAGATAGCCTTTTTTGTAAAAAGAAAAGAAATATTTCAAATACCATATAACAAAAACTCCAGGGTCGACACAGCCCCCCAGGGCCCGAGGGCAGGCGTTGTAAGTTATGCCCTGGGGGAATATATGGTTCTTATTGAAAGGATGCTTTTTTTGTAGTAATTTCTTATCATTTTGGGTTTGAATTATTATAGGAATTTATTTATGCTAGTCTTTGGTTTAATATGGCTCTTTATTTTTATTTGAAAAATTGTTTTTCGAAAGAATCTTTTTAATTAATTTAAAGAAAGCGCAACAAAAAGGGATTTTTTTTTGTTATCTAAATTCTCAAAGTTCTGATATTTTTAGCACAGATTTTTATTACTCATCGTTCAGGAAAGGCCTGATTTCATCTACGCAAGAAAAAAATCATACCAAAAGTTTCCAAACACAAAGAGAAAGTAGCTTTTGTGTCAGCTTCACCGAAGCAGGTAATTAACCTTTTTTAAACCAAACGATAAAGAACTACGAGCGTAGAAAGTACCAAAAAATGAAAACAACAAAATAAGCAAAGTGGTAAAACAAAATTTACAGTATGTAGACGGTGAGAGCCGCCGTTTAAAAATAACACGACTCAAAGAAGATTTTTAAATTTTGAAAACCATAATTTCCGCCAGGGGGTATTTTCCAGGTGATGGGGTTTCCGTCTGTGGAGGAGGGGGGAAATTTTTCGTGGAGGAGAGGGTAAACGCTTAGACCCGTAGAAAGTGACGGGGTGAAGGGAACCCCCCATTAACAGACATAAAAAAGAGAAATAAATCTGGATTTAAGAGTTTCAGTTGCACGGTGGTTCAGTTGCACGATGATTCAGTTGCACGGTGGTTCGGTTGCATGGTGGTTCAGTTGCACGGTGGTTCAGTTTAACGATGGTTCAGTTGTACGGTGGTTCACTTGCACGGGGGTTCAGTTACATTGTGGTTCGGTTACACAGGGGATTAGTTAAATGGGGTTGAGTTGCACGGGGGGTGAGTTGCACGAGGGTTCAGTTAAAGGGGGTTCAGTTGCATGAGGGCTCAGTAGCACGAGGGTTCAGTTGCACGGTGGTTCAGTTGCACGGGGGTTCAGTTGCACGGTGGTTCAATTGCACGGTGGTAAAGTTGTACGGTGGTTCACTTGCACAGTGGTTCAGTTACAGGGGTTCATTTACACGGTGGTTCAGTTACAATGGAACTTTTTTATTCGATTGTTGCTTAAACTCGACACATTTATTTTCTTTAATTAATTTGCTCTTTTGAAATTTAAATCATTACTAAGATTGCCTATTATTACTCTAGCTGTCAGTTTCTACGGATCAGTTTCTTTGGAATACTAAAGTTTTCATGAAATTATCTGTTGTGTCTGGTTTGCAAAACGGCTGTAATTACTTAACAAGATAAAGGTAAATATACTGTCATATTTTCATCGATGTGAGTATTCTTATCCTATTATCTAATCTATTCATATTCTATTCATACATATTCTATAGAATGTAAATATACGAAACTACAGTAGTTAATTTTATCAGGAATTGCTACATCAAACGAACTAAGTGTTTTTGGGCACTTCCAAAGCTTTATTTTTTCTCGATTGCTGCTTAATGACATATTTATTTTCGTTAATTAATTTACTCTTTTGAAATTTTAATTATTACTAAGATTGACCCCTAATATTACACTAGTTGGCAGTTTGCCAATCAGTTTCTGCGGAACAGTTCCTTTTGAATGCTGAAGTTTTAATGAAATTGTCTGTTGTGTCTGGCTGGCGAAACAACTGTAATTACAGAACAAGATAGTGGTAAATATTCAGTCATTTTTTCATCTATTTGATCATTCTTATCCTTTTATTTATTGTATTTATATTATACCTAATTTAAAAATTGAGTTGCTATTATCATTGCATTTACCGACTGATAACGAGATGTCAACTGATTTAAGATTTCACAGGCAGTCTTGTTTGTGTGCTTGTTTATCATTAAATTTACCGACTGAAAACGAGATGTCAACTGATTAAGATTTCACTGGCAGTCTTGTTTGTGTGCTTGTTTATCATTGAACTTACCGACTGAAAACGTGATGTCAACTGATTAAGATTTCACTGGCAGTCTTGTTTGTGTGCTTGTTTATCATTGAACTTACCGACTGAAAACGAGAATATTGATCTTTATTCTGCGTTACCAAAAGTATTGTATTCAAAATTCTTTACAGTTTCATGAAATGTAATTAAACAAATATAAAAAGGTTTTTCAGCCAAAGTTAGGAGGAAGTTTAAAACTTAAAACAAATTGAAATTACTTTGTATGAAAGGGGGACTGCCCCCTTTTCAACACCTTGCTCATTAAACAAAAGTTTTTTAGCGCTTTAAAAAATCTTTTTTTATCAATTGCAGATTTTTCTTTAAAAATTTGGATAAAAGCCAAACTTCCCACTAAAGAGTTAGGACCTAAGGAGGAGACAGACTTTTGATCTTCTACATAACTGAAGCCATTACAACCTCTACGATAGGATTTTCTTATCGATAAATACATTAAATACATTTGTTTAAATACATTGAAGTACTTCTTATAAATAGAAAAAAAAAATATAACCCTTTGAAATTGCTGAAACCTAAGTGTCTAGCAGTATTTGCCACCCCAGAGAAATTTCCTGGCGGGGTTGATGATGACCTGCCTTGCCTTTTCCACCTCTATGCCGGTAGATATGGGAATGTAATATTTTAGCTGTATAGAGAAACATTTTAATTAATTCCAACTTCCCCCTACCTCTTTCAACATTTATTAGAAGCCTCGTGAAGAATAAACAGTGTGTCTATAAGATGTACTGTTTTAGGGATTTATCCTATCCTCACTTAAACAATGACTCAATCTCCTTCATTATAGCTAATATACTATTACAGATTACAAAACATAGCCTAATTTCATTACAAATAAAGCGAATCAACTTAATTGAATTCAGTACTGCCACCGTGTGGTATTACTTCTTTTGCAACTGGGAAGCGTAAAATATCGTTGTTGATACTTTTAAATCAATTAGCTTCTCAGAATTGTAAATTGATTGCAATTGCGTCCTATTTGGGGTAAAGTCGCAGTGTGGTGCCCTAAAACGGCAGAAAACAAGACGTTCCCCTGGCCCAACCAGTATGGATACTTAAAAAAGCTTTCAATTTACATTTGAATGAACTCCCTCCCCATTATTTTAGACCTTCATTTTGATACAATCATCCCTGGAAAAAAGCAAAACAAATCAACATGCATCGACGATGTTTTTTCTTAAGAAATGCGAAACTACACATTTTGAAGATTGGAGCTTGAAACCTCTTGGTAGGGTTTTCTGATATGATGTATCTAATAAAGGGATTTTCAATAAGATCGCTCACTTTTCTGTGGGTGTTCCTCCTTTTTTTTTAAAAAATCAGGCAAATTTTCTCAAATTTTTAGTTTTGGGTGGGTAACAATAAACTGAAATAATTTTATATATTTA
The DNA here is from genome assembly GCF_049724085.1 of Artemia sp. Qi Xiang Cuo. Taxonomy (NCBI): domain Eukaryota; kingdom Metazoa; phylum Arthropoda; class Branchiopoda; order Anostraca; family Artemiidae; genus Artemia; species Artemia sp. Qi Xiang Cuo. The sequence goes on along the minus strand of NC_142803.1, from coordinate 24,088,734 downwards.
GAATCAGCATAAAAAGCCAATACTTTCGGTCTAGCATTTATCAAGATAATTCAATTTTTAGTTTTGGTGAATATTTTCCCAAGTCACTTTTTACTTCCATTTTTTTTGATCCCAAACTACTCCATAAGATTCTCCTCTGAAGAATTTTTTTTAGCCTGTCCATTTTATTTAGTCGAATAGGCCAATAAAAAAAGGTTCAATTTGACAGCTGGATAGTAAGTTTAAATTTTGTTTTTCATTCGTTATTCTGTAATTTTATAAATGTCCAAATATATAAGGGATTTAAGTTTGAGGCGGAGAATTGTCCTGTTATGAAAGAAGTACATTTTACATGGCCGGTAGAAAATCAAGACGTGGTATCTATGCCGGCAGGATGATTTTTGAGTTTTTCTATTTTTTCTGTAAACTATTCTAAGGAATAGGAAATTGCATTAAGACAAGTCTACATCTGTTATAATCTGCGTCAGCAATAAATCGTTCTGGAATTCTGGTTAGAATCTGATTTTCTTTTAAGATTAAATGCATAATCATTAAATATACTATTGATTAAATAAAGTGATCTCTTTGACAGGAATCCTTGTTGTTTAAAATTTACTGTATTGTGCTTCATTTTGCATGCAATTTAATTGTTATTTTATTTGAGAGTTTTTCCCTAAAAATATTTAAAAATAAACTTATTCCTACAAAAATATCCTGGAACATATTCCCTTTCACCCAATCACCACTACTATTTTGGCATTTGCCCCCCCCCCTGCATAACTTTATGCCTGCTTTTATCAAGAGCCAAACAGTAAATAGTACATAAAAAATTACCTGAATTGGAATTTGCTATTTGATTTTTCAGAATAGATGGCATAAAAAAAGTTAAATTCAAAAATCTATGGCAATGTTTGTCAGTTTGTGTGAAGTACAAATTTAAAATGAGTAGTTTATGAGAAAGTAAGCTCTTGAGGTGAATTCAGCACTAGCATAATCACTATAATGTATGCAAATGATGAAAATATAGAGGCTTTACTCTAGCTTTAAAAGTTTTTATCTGTTTTATTAGGCTATGCCTCTCAAAGTGGCTCTTAAAGCTGAAATTTTTTTCTGGGGAACTTCATTCCGATTTAGTGCAGTAATGGGCTAAAAATTTTGCTTTCTCTGATGAGCTGGAAACTGCTATACAAGAGGAGGCTGGTACAGAAAATTTCTAGGTTAGTGGTCCCCTAAAAGTGGGACCCCCAAAGGGCCAAACAATTTTTTTTCTTCTGATTAGGTCAAAACATATATCCATTGCACTAAAAAAAAGTAAAAAAAAACATGGTCAAAGGTACAATTGTATGGTTTGGTCCGCTGAAATAGAAACATTGCAAAATTCTGAAAATAACTTTAAAACTTTAACATATTTACTGGTATCATTCCTTAAAGCACTTCACTTTACTTTACCTCCTCCTTTTTAATGTACAAATAAATAGGCAAGATTGTATGTTCCATGAATTTTACCATAGCCTATGTCACCCTTTTCTTCAACTAGATATAGGCTAATGGTAAAGAACCAACATCAATGAAATCAAGAAACAGAAGACAGCAAAGAAAATATATAATTTGGGCTACATATTTGCCCAATATTTTTAGGGAGGGGGGGGGGATAATAAAGTAAAGTGAAGTGTTTTTAGAATTATATAACTGAATATTTAAAGTTGTTTTCAGAATTTTATTGTATTTCCTTTTTAGTAGGCCTAACTCTTTGCTAATGTCAAGTAAAATTCTATTTTAGGGGCTTTTTGATATCTTGGAAGTAGTTGAGTTTGGGGAGTAAAACTCATTCCCCACCAGAAGGGAAAGTTTCATTTCTCCCTTAAAAAAGGCTGAATTTTTTTCTTAACAGATTGAAATTTAAAGCTTTAAGTCCCTAGACTAGGTGGGCCCTAATGGACAACAACTTTCTGGTCAGGGGCATTGTCCCTTCCAAACTTTTTGGCCCAGTTGGCTTAAAAATTTAAAGCTTTCATGGCTGACACAGGGGACAACACACATCTCTTGAGAGGTAGGAGGAAGTTTAAACAGAAATTAAGAATTTTTCACTATCTCAATAAAAGATTCTACCTGTTTTGTTATTATTTTGAAAAAGAGCATTAGAACTTTCAATCCCCTGTTGAATAAGGAACTTCAATTTCCTCCAAAATTACCTTCAGCTGTATCTGGAATATTGCTGATACACTATTTTCACAACCTGCATGCACATAGTGTGTTTTGATTTTGTTCAACATCCCATCAACATGTCCTAAGAGTTTCACACTTTTACCCTAAGTCTTTTTGGAGACCTGGGGTCAAACATACCCTATACTCATCTTTCCCAATTATAAACCTGATTAGTAAACAAGGGGCAAATTAAATAACTTACAGTCCTTGCCCCATGGGCTGTAAGGGGTCATGTCACCTCCAGAGTTGCTGTAGAAATGGTAGAAGATTACCCTTCCCTGTTACCCCTCTGTGCATATATGTATCCATATTATATAATGTCAATGAGCTAAAAAAAATAGGTAAATGAAATATATTTTGTAAATATGAGAGAAGTCTTAGGGAAATCCTGTTGATAAGAGAGTGTATACAAGCAATATAACATGCTCTTGATGCACATGGCCCTTATTCCTTTGTTTACCTTAAATTGTAGTTTAGAACAATCTAAGGATTACACCATGTGAAGCACCAGAGTTGACAATTGAGGTTGTTTTCTATATTATTTACACTATAATTTTATACATGGGGGTTTGATAGACAACTTTTTACAGAGAGGATATGTAATTTTTTCCACTTTTATTTTCATTCACTTCTAGATTCACCAAATATAGCTGTGTCTCTTGACTACATTATTTCCACACCAACACTTTTTCACTTACTAGTATCAACTTTGTCAGTATCTAAAAATTACAAAAAAAAAACCCATCTAAAATCAGTAAAGACATGCCATCTTTCATCATTATTTTTTTCTTTTTTCCCTTTAATAAGGTCTTCTTTTCCATACTCTTTTTATTTTCTCTGCTTTTTATTTTCTTTTCATTTTTATTTCATCATTTCTTGAAATCAAATTTTACATATGTCACAAAATCCTTCTTAAGCTTTGTCATTATGTAGGGGAGAGAGGGGTGAAACCGTACATTTTGAGGATTTTGACCCCTAAAAAGCGTATTTCTAAAGATACAAACTTCCTTTTTACATGAATAGATAGCTCAATTATTCACTTTTCTTGGTGATTTTTTTTCAATGACATCCATCAAGTTCTTTCTTGGTGAGACCCAAAAATGTGTGACCTCTTCAAGTGTCCAAAGTCACCCCAACCAGGGGGTGACTTTGGACACACGTGGGGCATTTCCGTACATTCATTAATTAATGCTTGTAATTATTGATTCAGATATTATTAACATTTAATTCAGATAATATACAAGTTAAATGTAACATTAAATTTATTTTATGGGAAATTGGGCCAAATCAGAGCCAACTACAAGAGCTTTGGCTGTTTGCCCAGTTCCCCCTACTGATACCGGTGTGGGAAGCTTCATAATAATGTCTTGAAAGTCAGTTTCTGCACAATCTTGACATTCAGGAAAGATGAACTGCCTACAAGACTTGCGCAGGTAGTTTATTTTTGCTACCCTGCCACTTATTTCTTCAATTTCACCAACATAGTAAACAGCAGAGTTTTGCTTCTTACCAACCATAAACCTCACAAGCACAAAATTTCCACAAGATAATTCTTCATCTGTCTCAAACTCACTGATACTTCCAAAATGTAAAGACTCGTCATCTGACTCGTCATTGAGCTGTATATCTATGTCTGAAATGCTGTCTCTAGTTTTGTCAGTAATGAGTGAAACCTTTGACTTTTTCAGCGACTTTTTCATTTTCTTAGCAAGCCTTAGCTCAGTCTCTTCTTCTAGTGCTCTTTTTTCTGGCGTTTCTGTCAGAATTCTACTTTTGCCTTTTTTACGGTTTTTGCGCGGACCCACTTGCATTTTTGCCTGTGGATATGGTCTGATACTTTCAGGAGTTACTGCCGTAGGCAAGTTTGACTGCTGTTGACCCATCATGACAGGAGATGAATCACAAAATAAACTAGGGTGAGGATCATCCATATTGGAAGTTTCTGGGGCATTCTGTTCAGCTGGATCTGGGCAGTTTGTCACCTCAGCTGGCCGAAAATCGACTTCTGTGAACACATTTGGATTTAAAGGCCAAATTCCTGCCTTCTCAAAACCAGCTGTGATGTTTTGAGGATTCAGCTTTTCCAGAAAGGGATACTTGCACAATTTTGCTATTTCATGTATCAAAATTCTCTGGCCTGGATTTAATTGCATCCAATTGTCAAACGACTCCCTGATAGCATACTTCAATGGTGCATACACTGAAACATCAAGGGGTTGGAGACGATGGGAGCAATGGGGCGTAAAGGGTAGGAGATGGAAGCCGTTATCTTTACAGAAGGAAACTAATTCTACTGAAATATGGCTTTCATGATTGTCAAACAAGAGTAAAACAGGGTCTTTTTTGCTGGGTTCGACCTCTTTTAGAAAGTGTTCCATGGAACAAAGGAAATTGTCCAAAGTCATCCATCCACTGGGATGGGCTAAGGCAATGCATCCTGGTGGTCCATCTCGATACATCCTTTCTGGAGCTTTGACTCTTGTAAAAACAAACACTGGTGGAATTGGCTGACCAATTGCAGATACAAAGCATAGCATTGTGGTATTTTCCCCTCTTTCTGCTGACACAGTTTGTGCCACCTGTTTTGCTCCCCTTTTAGCAATCACCTTTGGGGCCTGAACAACTGTGGGTACTCCTGTTTCATCACAGTTCCAAATTCGACCAGGAGGAAAATGATACTTGCAATATAAATCCTGAAGATTTCTAAAGAAGACACCAATTACAACGGCGTTAAAGCCGGCAGCACGAGCCTGGCTGTTATTTTCGGGTTTTCTGATGGACAAACTGGCGTTCCGCTTGATGAAACCTCTTAGCCAATCCACTCCTGCTCTCTCATTCAGTTTCCAGCTTGATGGAAATTTTATCTTCAATGCTATTGCCCATTGGTAGGCTAACTTTCTTGTTGCATAGGGAGTCAGCCCATGGTTAAGTAATGAACATTTTTCGAGGTATGCAGCAAGCTCTTTCTCTTGTTTGGAAGAAAAAACACTTAGTGCTCTCTTGAACAATGTCATTGTCAAAATTGCTACCACTCTGCTCGAGAATTTGCATTTTTGCCTTGTATTGTTTCATGGCATCTGCAAGGGTACTCTTCTTCAGGGAAAATTCTTCTGCGGTTGCTCGGAAAGACAACTTCCCATGTATAAGTTGAATAACAGCACGCCTGACTAATTCTGGATCAGGAGGACCACTCCCTTTCGAATGTAGGTGCGAACCATCTGTAAAAGAAAATTATAATTGTCAGAACCTCAAGAGAACAATATGGAAATTAACACAGGTCACGCCATGCTTTGAGGCATAGAATGGAAAGGTGCCTGCAGGCAGCGTAATGTTTAGTTTAACATTATAATACAAAACATTAAACAAACAAACTTAAAAAAACACATCAATCATTTGTTTATGTTCACTTTTGTTATGTTTCTACAAGTCGGACAAACATTTCGGGGGGTTTCAAACCCTCTACCCCCTTGGATACAGCCTTAGACACTACTGTTTATCTTTCTGATATAAGTAGGCATTGAACAAATGTTTATTGTTCAACATAATAGTAAATCATTTAATAATAAGTATTATTTTTAAATATGATGGGTGAAAATGAATTGAACTGATCTGCATAGCTGTGAAGGTGTACTGTAAATCTAAGCTTATATAAATCTCACATGACTCCTTTTGAATTATCACTGTCTAATTAAAAGTTCCAATCACATATATTATAAAACTAAACATTATAATATATAAGACAATAATCCATTGAATGTATACAATTCATAGTCTGTATTTTAAACAAGGAGGGGTGGGGGGGGGGTAAGGTTTATTGGTACCGTACACCAGTGAGAAAGTATTGAAGAATATTCGATTAAGATTAGCTTGAATATTTTTTGCCATAAACAGTGACATGCCGAGACTATTTTAAACGCATAGACAGTCAAAAGTACGCCTTAATTTCGGATAGAAATTAAAGGTTAAGCTTAGCCAAATCATAGAAAATGCTGTCCAATCTTGAACACAGGATCTTAAAGTTGGAACAAAGTATCTAAATAATAGGCAGACTTAATCTTGGACAACTTTTATTCAAGACAAAGATTGTTACATAGAGTAGTTGTGTTTAAATAGGCTAGGCTGTAAGGCAAGGGGTAACTTTTGTCTAAGTGTAAATGTTGAAAACAAAGTTTGATAGTCAAAACAAATCACTTCAGTTTCTCTATAAGACAACAGGAATACAGTCAATTTTACCAATATTCTGCTTCGAGCTACACATAGTTCCATTTTCCAACTTATGAAAGACTTCCGTCAGTACAAGGCGAAACCGGACACCGCGAAAAGTGTCTATAATTGCCCCCAAAAAAGTGTCTAGAGTTACCCTATGTTGACGCCATTTTGAAATATTTTTTTTTCGTAGATAACGTCCTGATATATACTGATGAAAATTACCATACAAATAGCAGGGGTATACCTTGTCTGATCCTGCTAACTCACGGCTCAGGAGCTACAAAAACTTAGAAAATATTTGACAAATACTACATGTGTCAGGATTTCCAGCAAGCATATAAAAACTTCCTTACCTCTTTTCTCGGCTGTCTCTTTTCTCCAAAATTTAAAACTTGCGCCAAATGAGCGTTACATGAAGGGCATCTAGCGGGAATTTTTTGAAAGGATTAGCTCAAAAACTTTAGCTTAGCTTATATAAGACTTATATATTCTTAGCTTATATAAACTTTAGCTTATATAAGATTATATATAAACTTTAGCTTATATAAGATATTATATAAACTTTAGCTTATATAAGAATATACCTGTACTAGAAGCCGAACCTACCTCATCAATGACATCAGGAGTTGGGATAGGAGCAGGTGTTTCAGAGATGTGTTTCACAATTTGACAGTATGGTGGGGTTGATTTTGATTGTAATCTTTGGTTCTGATCATATGTTTCAATAAATTCTTTGTAGATAATGTCATTTGGGATCAACATCTTCCGTGTAAAATATTGTGCTTCTAATTTCTTCATTCTACTTTCGAATGTTGTCAGTCCTAGTTCACAGTATATTGCAGGTAGGGGGTTGATTTTAGGCATCCAAGAATTTTCCTCAGTATGCAATGCAGGGCTGTATCCAGTTTTTTCAGGAGTTGGGCAGATGCTTCTTGGTATAGGAGGCAGACATAATCCAGCTTGCTTATTACAGCTGCTCTCACAAGCTGGGTGGCAACAGAGAAAGGGGCTCCTCTCTTGGATAAGCAAATAGCATTGACAAAGTTGGCTCTACTCTTGAGGTTTCCAATCAAATAATTGACATGTTGAGTCCATGAGAGTGAAGTGTCAAGAATCACCCCAAGGTAGCAGAACTGTTCAACTGCTGGGACAGAGGTGCCATTGATTGAAAGCCTTGGCATTGAATGAATCTTTGTCCTTGTGAAGAGGAGCACTGCTGACTTAGCAGGAGAGAATTCCATGTTGTTGACACTTGCCCATAAACTAAGATAATCAATACCCTTCTGGACAGCAGTTTGCATGACATGCTTATCTCTTAATGTTGCAAGAAGTGCAATATTATTAGCATACATATACAGATTGAATCCCAGAATATGTTCAAAACTAGTATCACTGTAATAAACAAGGAAAAGGAGTTGGCTTAGTACCCCCCCCCCCCCCTTGAGGTACTTCCTCATCTGGATTAGTTCTTGATGGAGATTCACTCTCCCCCATACGGATCTCCAGTTCCTGGCTTCTCAAGTAATCTTCAATCCACATCCTCAGCTCTAGCCAGATTCGGAAATACTGTAACTTTCCCATCAGTTTATCCACACTAACCCTATCAAAAGCAGCCCTCATATCCAAGAAGGCTGCTAGTGAGTCCTTACCTGCTTGAAACCAGAATTTAATCTGGTGTTCTAGCCTTAGAAGTGCATCTGTGGTTCCTCTATTAGGGAGAAAACCAAATTGTTCATGCTGGAGTGAATTTGATAGTTCTGGGATGATTCTTAACTAAACAAGGTGGTCCATAAGTTTGCAAAGGCATGATGTGAGGGCTATAGGTCTGTAGGAGGCTGGGAGTTTTGGATCCTTTCCTGTCTTCAATACAGGAATTACTGTGGCTTTCTTCCGCTGCTTTGGGACTGTTGATGTTGCTGCAGACTTGTTGAACAAAGCTATAATGATGTCTACTGTTTTGGGGCTAAGGTTTCTTAACATTTGATTGTGTAACAAGTCATGTCCCATTGCACCTGATTTCAGTCTCCTACTTTGCTGAATAATTTCTGATGCAGCAAAAGGCTCAAAAGGTATGTTGTATTTAGCAGAGTGAGTTGATGTTGTTGTCTTGCACTTTCAGGTGCTTGTTCAGTGAACTGGTCCAGAAGAACATTGAATTTTTCTTGGGTTGAGGTAACTGGGATGCTGTTTCTCAGGAGAGGGGCTCCTTCCTTGTTTTCTTTTTCCACAAAATGCTTGGAATTTTTGCTACAGATCTGTAATGGAAGTTGACTTTTTGAACTTTGTCTCAATTAGAGAGGTCCAGCTTGCATTTGTTTCTTGGATTATGGTCTGGCGGAATTTTGCTAACTTTTTATTCAGTTCAATACCGTACGCTTTTCAGTGCTAGGGTTCTGCTTGACATTGTTCTCAGCTTCTTTCTTCTCAGTGTGGGATTTTTGGCATATTGAATTCCATCCAGGGATTGAGCTGAGCTTTTTTTCCTTAATTTTCTTAAAACCAAATACCCTCTGACCTGCACTGATTATGGTGTTGGTGATTGTTTCTGTCAGTTCATCTGTAGTCATGGCAACTGTATCTTAGATTGTGTTAAGCTGCTGGTCAATAATACTAATACTAATAATAATATAATGCAAAACAAATAGGCCACAAGGCCTATTTATATTCACTTTCACCATAGTATTTGTCCATTTCCTGCTTGAACGAGTTTAATGAGCTGGCAGTGATGACTTCGAAGGGGAGCTTGTTCCAGTGTTGTGTTACTCGGTTCTTGATCGCCCATCGGCCAATATTCTTTTGGAACATCTGCTCTTGAAGCTTGAGGTTGTGACCACGAAGGTTTGTGAAATTGAGAATATTGGTAGCCTGGATGTTTTCGTAGGCGTCGTAGCAAAGTTTGTATACCTCAAGGAGGTCTCTTCGGTGCAGTTGATAAGCTAGTGAAGGTAGCTTGAGCTTGCGGAGCCTTTCTTCGTAAGGTAAGTTTCTCAGAGTCGGACAGAACTTTGTTATTCGGCTTTGAACTTTTTTGAGAGCTTTGATGTCTTTGTTGTAAAAGGAACGTGTAGTGCAATGACCGTATACAAGAATTGGCCGTACTAGAGCTTTGTAGAGAAGGCAAAGGGTCTTATCACTTCCAGAAGTGAAGTTGCGCCTTAAAAATCCTGCTACACGATTTGCTTTCCCAATAATGCTGTTACAGAGGGCCTGGAAGTCGAGGTTGCTGTCAATGACAACTCCCCAGTCGCGCTCCTCCTGGCATGATGTGATCGGTAAGTCTCCTAGTCTACATTCATAGTGGATAGTAGGTTTCCCTATTGTTAACTTATGGCTTTTGTCAATATTGATTTCCATTAGCCATTGGACAACCATCTATTGAGCTTTTCAAGATCCTCTTGTAGAGACTGTGAATTGGCAGCTTTTTTGATTACTTTATACAGTTTGGTGTTGTCTGCACACAGTGGAATCTCTGAGTTGATGCCTTCTACTAGATTGTTGAGATACACAGGGTCAAGGACCGAGGCCTGGGGAACATCGCTGATTACCTTGACTTCGAGTGTGCTCGGAACTCCGTCTACTGATACTGTTTGAGACCTTCCAATTAGAAACTGTTCCATCCAATCAACTGAGGTTCCCAGACCAAGGTGGTGGAGTTTGTATTAGAGGTGACAATGAGGTACTTTGTCAAAGACCTTTTTAAGGTCTATTAAAACTATTAAAGCTAGTGATTATCTTTCTTTTGCGCAGGTGCTCAAGGATGTGGTCAAATATGATAGATTCCAGTATTTTGCAGGTTATGCAGGTTAGACTGATTGGGCGGTAGTTTAGTGGATCTTGGCGGTTTCCCATTTTGTGCAATGGTATCATCGTTGCCATTTCCAGATACTAGGAAGTTCATTCTACCGTAGGGATTTTTGAAAAGTCATCGATAGGGGCTCTGCAATTAGATCTGTGGTTTCTTTTAACACTCTGGGGTGAAAACCGTCCGGACCTGGCTATTTGCTTATCCTTAGCTTTTTGAGTTTCTTCAGGACCACGTGTGGAGCTCTCTCGACCCTTAGTGTTTGGTTAGAGATTATGGTTTGCAGGGTTAGTAGTGATGACTGAATAGGCTCCTGGGTGAAGACGGCAGTGTAATACGTGTTGAGTAAATCTGCTTTTTCTTCAGATCTTTTAATCAGGAGACCAGTCGTACGGTCCTTTAAGCTTGGAATACCTGGCTTCGCAATGCGTTTAGAATTTATGTGGTTCCAAAACATTCTGAGGTTGGCCTTGACAGATTCTGCAAGGTTTTGCTCTTGCCTGTTAGCTGCTTGCCTGGTTTGTCACCTCACTTTGTTTCTTAGCCTTCGGTATGCTCTTGCTTTGAGAGGACTCGACTTGTCAGCTACGTAATTTTTCCAATAGGCTTGCTTTTCCTTGATAAGGTCCAAAACAGAGCGCGGTAGGGTTGGTCTTTTATATTGTTTGGCAACTGATACGTGTTTCTCCTCAGCCTGAAGCATGACGGAGAAAAAATTGGAGTACATTTCGTCACAACTTTCAGTTGAACTGAACTCTTTTTCCCAATCCACTGTGCTGAGGTCATTGCGGATCGCAGCGAAGTCTGGTCTGTTGTAATTTTTTCTTGGTGTTTTTTTTTCTTTGCTGCCACTGGGCAAAATCTGGAAGCCTACGATACAGTGATAAGACTTTGCCACCAGTGCTAGTAGGCAGATATCCTCTATCAGTTCAGAATCGTTTATCAGCAGCAGATCCAATATGCTTGGTTTGTCCGTACCTCTGGTTTGTGTGGGCTCTAAGATCAATTAGTTCAGATGAGTTATTCACTGTTGGAGTGTAAGTACCGCTGGCACCACTTATTGGATGTTTAACGTGCGGGGGTCACCACTTTTAAAGGCAAAAAATGGCGCAAAGAGTTGCTATGCCACTTACTTTAGGGGGAGATCCCTCGTCGGCCCCAAATTAGTGGGATCTCCGCGGTTACTCCAACGGTTCCGTATATATTAACGTGATCGGATGGTCTATGGCCACATTTAAAGCCAAAGTTTACCGATAAGATTTCTAACTATCTCTTTTAGAATCGACCTAAGCTGAAAAGTTAAAAGAGTACATAAAAACAAATCTTACTGTATTCACTCCACGTTGTATAAAAGAACTGATTTCAAAAAGACTCTTTCTCCCAGCCCGCTCTGCTAGCCGCGTGCTGCGACAGGTGTTACGAGGGTGGTAAATGAATCTTTCCAGCCAATCCTAGGACTTACTAATTTACTGGCCGACTTCCCTAACTGCGCAATTCTTTACCTCGTGGTCTATTAAGCACGTACGCAGTTAAGAGGATCCAAAATGGCGTCACAAAATAAAAGGAAAATTAATATTTATAACTCGGGGAAGGAAAATAATTAAGGGTCCAAAAGAAATGAATCTGGGAGGGACATTTATCTAAACAAACTGGGACCAAGGGTTCCAACACCTCCCTCCTAAGATAAATGGCCCGCATCTCCGGTGGATTGGCTGGAAACTCAGACATAACATAAATATCACCAAACTTAAAATCACTACACTTGTTTATCTTCTCTTCTACCAATGCCTGTGCTTCCTCCGCTTGGCTCTGGATCGGTCGTCCTCGACAAGTCTTCTACTGTAGGACCACCATGGTCTAGATCGTCTAACATCCGCATTTGGTTTTCAAAGTTGACGTCCCCAAGATTCGTAGAAATTCATTGTGCACAGCACAATCAAAAACAAAAATTTTCTTGCTCTCACGAATTTATATTTTAGAGGAGCAGAGAATCAATTTCTGGAACATATGATGATGCCAGCCATCGTGAAAAATTTGGCTGTACTAGCCTCTTAATTTCCATCTGTGGAAGCAACCCCATATTTCAATCAAAAAGTAAATTGCCCCTTGGCATAATTTCAAATAATTTAAGGCCGAAAATGCAAAGGCTTGTGAAAGCAATAAGGGTACTGGGAATGTAGTAAAATTTTGAGCAAACCATGAATCGCCTTTTTTTTCTCTGGGTTCCCTCCCCTGGGACAATTAATGAAGAATATTCGTTGATGCTAATTGAAAGTGAAATTTGGGTACATCTCCCACTGAATACAATTTGCTGGAAATAATTGTCGATTCCCATGAAGAATAATAACTATGAATAGGGTTACTGGACAAAGGTTTGGGTGAAGTATGAAGTGACTGGGAGAGAGTATCCCCCAAGGACTCCAGATCAGAAATGCAAAATCCCGGTAAAGGGATCACAACTTGCCAGCCAGTTGTGCATTGAGGAAAAAGGGCTATCTTTCGCGACTTCCCGCAGGGGATCTTCCCCAAGGGATTCCTCCCCCTCATAAAGGATCTATATATCTTTTGAATTGATAATACTAATCTCAAATTCATTTCCAAATTTTTTCAATCCGACTCGACATTTAATATCTCCCAACTTTCCCCCAACCCGTTGTAGGTCATCCATCTCTATTTTGTAACCATCTTGATTTATTCCCCATGGGTCTTTTCCCTCTTTTTCCCCTCTTATTATATATGTTTTCAAGGCACAGCCCATCCAACATTTTATTTTTCTCCCTATTATTTATATATCTCTTGATTCCAATCGGGACATGCCGTCAGCGTTCCCGGTATCTGTCCCTGGTCTTGACTTTATTTCGAAGTCGTATTCTTGTAGGCACAGGGCCCACCGTGCTAATCGTCGGTTATCTGGCTTCATTATATTTAGCCATTTCAATGGGTTGTGATCTGTCACTATTGTAAATTTTCGTCCATATACATAGTAGTCCAGTTTTTTTACCTCATAAATTATCGCAAGGCATTCTTTTTCAATTGTGCAATAATCTAATTCTGATTTTGATAGTTTTCTGGATATAAATGTGATTGGATGTTCCCCATCTTCAAAATTTTGGGATAAAACTGCCCCTAATCCGTAATTTGAACTGTCAGTTTGTAGCACAAATGGTAAGGCAAAAATCTGGATTTCTCAGTATCCTCTCTCTACAAAGAGCATCTTTTAGTGTATCAAATGCGTTTTTTTCAATTTGTGACCATTTAACGGGGTCTACGGCCCCCTTCCTTGTTAACTCCGTCAAAGGTGTAGCAATCTTTGCCAAATTTGGTATAAATTTTTGATAATATCCTGCCAACCCCAAAAATGACCGAACTTTTTTCTTTGTGGTCGGAGCTGCTACGTTTCTAATTTTTTCTGTTTTTTCCCTTAATGGGGCTATTATACCGTTTCCTATTTTGTGTCCCAGGTATTCTGTCTGTGTCTGTACTAATTTACATTTTTCTACATTCAAAGTTAGTCCTGCCCTCCTCAGCCTGGTTAATACTTGTTCCATATGGATTAGATGCTCATTGAACGAGTTCGAAAATACTATAATATCATCCAAGTAGGCTCTTGTATAGGGTAAGGAATTTAAAATATAATCTACTAGCCTTTGGAATCTTGCTGGTGCTCCTTTTAGTCCGAATGGCATGTATCTAAATTGGTATAACCCCAATAGAGTAATAAAGGCAGTTTTGGCTGAATCATCTGGGTCTATTTTTACTTGCCAATATCCCCTTCTCAAGTCTAAAATTGATATAAATTTTGCGAAGGCAACTGACTCTAGAATTTCATCCATTCTTGGTATTGGGTACGCGTCTGATTCGGATATATTATTCAGTTTTCTGTAGTCTACGCAAAATCTAATGGAGCCGTCTTTCTTCGGGACTAATACGACTGGTGCTGCATATTCTGAATTTGATGGTTCTATCACCCCTAACTCGAGCATTCGGTCAATTTCTGTTTTCATTTCTTTCCTTTTTGCTTCCGGTATTCGGTACGGGTATTGTTTTATTGGTTTCTTGTCCTTTAATAGTATCTTATGCACTACATTTTCTGTTTTTCCGATTTGGTCTGTTAATACGTCTGCAAATTCCGTGAATAACTAATTTATTTGGGATTTCTGAGCCTGGCTCAGATATGTTTCTGCCGAAACCCTTTCAATGGCGTTTATATGTGTTTCTGCCGGGTCTATTGTACCTAAAGGGGCACTTTCCTCGTCATGTTCTGAGGTCGAAATCATGAGACAGCGCTTTTGCGGATCCTTGAGGTTTTCTTTTTCATTTTCCTTGTTAAATTTCCTCAGTAAATTCACATGGTAAACTTCTTCTTTTTTTCTTGCTCCATTAAATTCTATCATATAATTTATATAATTCATTTTCTTTTTCACCTTAAACGGTCCCTTCCATCTTACTTCCAATTTATTATTTCCGTCCGGTAATAAAATGAGGATTTCCTCCCCTTCCTTGAATTCGCGCATTCGGGCGGATTTATTGTACCGGGTTTTCGTTTTCTTTGCATATTCCTCCTGTGCTTGCCTGGCTATTTCATGGTATCTATACAGCTTCTCTCATAGTGATAGCAAGTGGGTTATTACTGTTTCTTCATTTTTATCTTCATTCTTCCATGATTCCTTTAAAACGTCTAACACACCCCCTGGGTTTTTTCCATATAGTAATTCAAATGGCGAGAACCCTGTAGCTTGGTGTGGAGTTTCTCTGTGTGAAAAAAGGACATAAGGAAGCATTTTGTCCCATTGGTTTACATCATCTCTTACAAAACGTGTCAACATACTAATTAGGGTTTCGTTAAATCTTTCTGTCACTCCATTTGTCTGAGCATGGAATGGAGTAGTTAATACTTGCTTAATACCGAGAATTTCGTATAATTTTCGAATGTATGTCGATATAAAATTGGTTCCTTTATCTGTTAACATTTCCTTCGGGATTCCGTGACGCGAGATATATTTTGCTAATTCTTCTGGGACTTTCGGTGATTTTACTGTTCGCATCGGGAGAGCTTCTGGGTATCTCGTGGCCAGATCATTAATAACTAAAATGAATCTATTTCCCGCGCTAGATTTTGTAAGTGGGCCTACACTGTCCATTGAAATTCTCTCAAAAGGTTTGCCGAAAATGGGCATTTTTTTCATTGGAACTTTCTCATTTGGTTTTTTGTATGCAACTAATGGACAATCTTTGCATCTCTTACAAAAGTTGATAATATCTTTTTTTAATCCTTTCCACCAAAAACGCTGCAAGACTCTATCTCTTGTTCTTTGGGATCCCATGTGTCCCCCCGTTGGGCTTGAGTGAGCCAACTTTATTACCGCTTTCCTTAATTCATGTGGTACCAAAAGTTGTAGTTTTCTAGCGTTTTCCCCTGTCTCCATTATTTTGTAAAGTAGGTTTCCATTACTGGAAAACTGTTTAGATCGTGGATTCTTTGGATTCGTTAGTGTTACTTTTAATTTTTTTGCAATCTCTATCATTTGTTTGTAATTCTGCGAATTTTTCGGAAGTTATTCTGAGTGTTTCGGTTAGTTCTTCTTCGGTCCTTTCTGGTTCTTTTTCTACGGTCGATAATTTCTCTTGTTTTTGGTTCGATTCCTTTTCATTCACCCTTCTTTTTCTTTTAAGTTTTCTCGGTTCTGTATTTTTTCTGAAAATTTCTTCGTTGAACCGAAGTGGGTTTTTTATACAATTATTATCATTTTCATTAGTGGGCGACATAGCCTCCCTTTTATTTTTTCTTTGACTCCGTGTCACCGCATTTACTCTTTTATCATGTAGGTTGCTTTTAGTGCAAGAAAGTTTTTGATATTTCTGAACTCTCCCCCTAATAAAACGTCTACTGCAAGAGTAGGTACAACCCCTACTTTTAATTCCTTTTTAACTGTATTTCCCTCTTTATTGGCTAATTCTATTATGACCTGAGCTGTCGGACATTTATGTTCTGCTCCATAGTAGCATAGCGATGCCACTTTATTTTTGTAATTTATGTCGGTTTTCTTTATCAAGTCTTCCCGTACATAGGTTGGGTCGCTGCAGGAATCAATAGCTATTTCCACCGATTTTCCATTTAGTTCGCCACATACTTTGTGTCATTCTGCTAACGCGCTAGTTTTCATATTCTCCGGGCTTTTAACCCATGCGGTTCGCTTATACGTTTGAAACTTTTTCCAATTCTCTCGGGATCGATCATTTCTCGGATTGTCCTGTCTTCCATTTGCCCCATCGTCCCTTGTTCTGTAGTTATTTCGTAATTCTTTTTCGCGCTTCGGCAATCTGAGGCGTAATGTCCTCGTTTATTACAGTTATAACAGGTAACGTCATACTGTTCCTGTTTTTGGCCGTATTTTCTACCGTCTTTATTTGGGCAATTGGTGCTATAGTGGCCGCCTAAGTTACAGTGGTAGCATGTTACTTCTCCTTGTGTTTGCCATATTTGGCTAGTATTCTTTTCATTCTCTGTCTACGGGTATTCTTTTCTACGATTTCCTCCTAGCTTTGGTTTTTGTGGGAATGCCTCCCTTCTAATTCCAGTGTGCATGTCTGCTAACTTGGACATTTCTTCAATTGTTTGCGGGTTTTTCTCTTTTAAGTAAATTCTCATATTTGGATGGGTATTTTCTAAGAATTGTTCCATCGCTGTTTTATTCACTATTCCCGTTATCTTTATCTTTTATTTCTTCCGGGTCTTCTAATATTGTATAATTTTCTATATCTAGCCATTTTAAACACATATCTTTCAATTTGTATCCGTGTTCTTTATAAGTTTCGTTGTCTCGCTTTCTTTCGCTTCTAAACCTTCTTTGAAAGTGCTCGGGGAAGAGTTGAAATTTTTCAAAAATGGCTTGTTTTGGTCTTTCAAAATCTTTTGAGCATTCCATTGGTAATGCTTTATATGCAAGTTGTGCTTTGTAGTTAAGGAGGGGCTGTATTCTTGTCACCCAATTTTCTCTCGGCAACCCGCTTAATTCCGCCGTTTTTTCAAAATTGTATATGTATAAATGTACATATTCATTTCCTTTCATTGGTCGAAGGTTTATTACCTGCATTACCTCTATTGTAGAAGATTTCTCAGGCTCTTCGGAATTTATCCCTGTAATCATTTCCATTATGTGTTTTCTTTCCTCTCTGTCTGCCTCCTCCTTTTTTTCTCTGGCTATCCTATCAGCCTCTTCCTTTTTTTCTTTGGCAACTCTATCTCTTTCTCTTTGTTCTCTATCTTCCTTTTCTTTTCGTACTCTGTCTAATCTTTCATTCTCTATGAAATTTAAAACTTGTTGCGTCATATCTATTTGAGTGCTTTTTCGTGAGCTCCTGCTGGAAATTGAACTTCTACTACTTCTGCTACTTGGCCTACTTTGAATCTCACTGTCTTTATATTCTCTTAATTCGTTTTCTGAGTCTAATCGTTGTATAATATTTTCTTCTCCCCGCAAGTCCCCTACTTTTTGTACCTTCTCTGAAGGGTGAGTTTGTTTTGTTATACCCGTTCTTTCATGCAATGATTTTTCTCCATGTATTATCGCCACTGTTTCCTTTCTTCGGGTTTCTCTATCTGCGAGTAATTCTTTCTGCATTTGTCTTAGACTTTTCTCTTCTTCTCTGGTTCGTACCGGAGATCGATCTATTACTGATTTTGTTTTGAAGATTTCCTCTTCACACGTCCCAGAAATGTCTATTTCACCTGTTGAGTGATATATGGTTCTATTTGATGGTGTTTTTCTTATGGTATTTCCAGTGGTAGTCGCATACAATTGTGTGTCTGAATCCGATTTTTGTTTTACCGCGGTAGATCTTGTCTGAATTCTTCGTTTGTCCGCCATTATTTTACGCTTTGTTTAACGTCTTTTGTTCAAATGAAATTTTTTTTTATCAATGTCTTTTTATCCTTTCGTGAAAAATTATTTCCTTTTAATTTGTCGATTATCTGTGGGTGGCGCAGCCTCCCTTGTCTCACCAGTTAATTTTTCGCGTGATTTATTGATTCTTAAATTTTATTACTTATTATTATCCGACTAGGCACAGCTCAGATAAAAATTTACTCGTTGCGATTTTTATACATGTACCCACAATAGGGAACTTTCTAAGTCAAATTAACCCGTCTCTTCGAAAACGCGGAATTCTTTTATTATCAGATTTACTGATAGGACCTTAAATTGCTGCCACCACTTATTGGAGTGTAAGTACCGCTGGCACCACTTATTGGATGTTTAACGTGCGGGGGTCGCCATTTTTAAAGGCAAAAAATTGCGCAAAGAGTTGCTATGCCACTTACTGGAGGGGGAGATCCCTCGTCGGCCCCAAATTAGTGGGATCTCCGCGGTTACTCCAACGGTTCCGTATATATTAACGTGATCGGATGGTCTATGGCCACATTTAAAGCCAAAGTTTACCGATAAGATTCCTATCTCTTTTAGAATCGACCTAAGCTGAAAAGTTAAAAGAGTACATAAAAACAAATCTTACTGTATTCACTCCACGTTGTACAAAAGAACTGATTTCAAAAAGACTCTTTCTCACAGCCTGCTAGTCGCGTGCTGCGGCAGGGATTACGAGGGTGGTAAATGAATCTTTCCATCTAAACCTAGGACTTACTAATTTACTGTTCAACCTCCCTAACTGCGCAATTCTTTACCTCGTGGTCTAATAAGCACGTACGCAGTTAAGAGGACCCAAAATGGCGTCACAAAATAAAAGGAAAATTAATATTTATTACTCGGGGAAGGAAAATAATTAAGGGGCCAAAAGAAAGGAATCTGGGAGGGACATTTATCTAAACAAACTGGGACCAAGTGTTCCAACATTCACCACTTCTAAGAATTTCGTCTCGGGTGATGTTGGGTTGTGCAAGTGCATGTGCTGTCTTCATCAGTTTATTTTCGGTAGGTTGAAATCGCCCACGATGACTACATTTGATAAGTTTTCACTGCAGATCTCAGTAATTTCTGCAAGCAAGTGTGAGTCATTTTCAAGACTGCTATTGGGACTTTTGTAGTAGATTGAGAGTTTGATATTTACTCCATCAGCTGCTGTTATTGTTAATCAGATACTTTCTTGGGATAGTTCATTTCCTCTGGGACTTACTGGGGTAGCTTTGACGTCCTGTCTGTAATAGCAGAGGATTCCCTTTCCAGTTCGCTGTTCAATGTTTCTCTCTAGGACCTTGTAATTTGGAATATGTAGCTCTGGGAGTGTAGGCAGGTATCTGCTGTTTTTCGGTTTCATCTCAGCTATTTCGACTATATGGGGATTTTCAGCGCTTGCAATCTGTCTCACTTCATCCATCTTGTTTGGCAGGGAATCAGAATTAAAATAAAGGCATTAAATTCCATTCAAGGCCTTTTTCTGGAACCTGCGGCTTACGCCATGTCACTGACGACGTGGGCTGGGATAGCGTCGACCAGCAGCTGAAGAGCCGGCATCCGGTCGGTTGTCGGAGGACTGTAATCTCTTTGCTTGGCGTCTAGCAGCTTGTTCAGTTCGTTTACGTAGACGTATTGTCGGTCATGGTTGTCAGTGGATCTTCACAGATTTGGCGCACCCTTCAAGATTTTTTATCGCTTTCTTCGGGTTTCTTCGCAGTCCTTGCGCAGCTTCACGAGTAGGCACCTTGGACCTCGTACGTTGTCTGTGTCTGAGAGGGGGGTGGCCCAGTCTTGCTGTTTCTAGGATTTCTGTCTGTTGTAGTTGAGCACCAAGGTCATTGCTAGAGACCAGCCGCACAACTTTCTCAGCATCAGACTCGTCGTCGGATTCTAGAATGCCAGATATTACAATGTTCATACTTTTCTCCTCCTGTAGTTTCTTCTCTTTTTCGGCTTGCAGTAGAACGCTAACTGTGACAGTGCTTGAGTTTTGAATTCTGTTAGCTGCTGGTGACTGAGATGGGACGATGTTAATGTCGGTAATTACCTTGGCAAGAAACATGTTCATACTCGCTGGTCAACTTCATATCTCCAGGCTGGCCGCATCTCTTCTTTAAAACTCAATAGTTCCGTTTCTTGTAGTTGGTATTTGTGCCTATACTCCTCAAGCGTGTGAAAGGTAGTTAACACTGGATATTCATCTGATGAGAAAGCGTATGGGATTTTAATGATTAAGTCAGTTGATAGGTTTGGGGAAGCCAAGGTCAAGTCAATTGTATATGTTCTTCCAGTTGTTTTATCAAGTCTTGTACCAAGATCCAGGGGGGTGAGTAAGCATGTCAAGAATGCAGGATCAATAATAATGTTGGTCAGTTCATTTGACTTGTAATCTTGAGGTGATACTGTATCCCACATGGGATTGTGGAGGTTGAAATCTCCAGCCAATATTTTTGAATCTTCACAACTATTCAGAACCTCCTTTAGTTGTTTCACATCAAAATTTCCTGTAGAACTGTTATAATAGTTGACAATGCTTACCCAATTTTCCTTGAACTTTACTTTAATAGATCCGATTTCATTTCTTCCTGGTACACGAGGCTGCACAATATGGGCAAGGCAATCTTTAACCAAGGTTTTGAGCCCAGCCCCAGTTCCTTGGTCCCTGTCCCACTTTTCTGTAGTATATCCTTGGGACTTAGGTGTAGATTTTTCTGCAGTAAGGAATGTTTCTTGTAGCAAAACCAAATGTGGTTGTAGCCTAAGGATGAGATTACGGAGCTCAATTACCTTTGTCCTTCCCAAACGCGGTGTATTTAGCTGTAGGACCTTCATATTGCATGGGTGTTTTTTCCTCTTTTCCTTTGATCATTTTTTTTTTCAACATCTTCTCTTTTCCTTTACCGTTGTTTCCTAGTTTTGCCCTCTTGGAGGCATTTCCTACTCCTTTTTTATCTTCGGATGTACTCATGACAACGTCTGAGGGGTCTTCATCAGAACTGAGCTCATCAGCCGTGTCCCTAATGAGTTCTTTGTTTGTTTCATCTGAATTTTTTGTTGTAGGCTAGGAGGATCGAGCAGAGGGAGGTTACCAGCTTTATTAACTTCTCAACAGATTTTCTCAACTTAAGGATCTCTTCTTCATGGTTACATATTAGAGGTGGGAATGCATTACAGGATATTTGTGGGTTTGCCAATCCAGTAGGTCTTGTGGCTTGGGTTGTTTGGCCAGTGGTGACCTGGCTAAAACTCCTTCCATTAAATTACTGATGATCTTAATTTATTGGCCTTCTCTTTGTAGAGCTTGCAGTCTCTGCTATTGGCTGTATGAGCCTCATTACAGTTGCTGCATTTTTTGAGAGGGGGGGGGGGGGGTTGATTCATCTTTTGTGGGGTATATTATGAAATTATGGGCTTCTGCACAAATTAAGCATCTCTCTTTTCCCCAGCAGTTTACAGCTATAAGGCCAAATTTCAAACATTTGTAGCATTGCCTTGGGTTTCGTACATATGTTCATGAACATATATCTGGGCACCCCATACAGCAATTCTTGCTGGGATTGGTACATCATTATGGAAGTTAATTAAGATCATATATGACTCTTGGCTTTTACCACTCTTTGATATATCCTCTTCATTTGCAATTTTGGCATTGTTTATTGGTTGAGCCTTTACTTCTTCCAAGACCTCTTCTTTTAGCCCAACTGCTCAGGGAAGGAAACATTTTCTTTTCCATATTTTTCCATGAACTCTCTCTTTGAAGACTACTTCAGTATTGTTAACTTTTAGTCCTCTAAGCAGCATAATCTTAGAAGCAATTTCCTTGTTCTTGGCAAGTACCTCCACATCACCACTAAGTGTTATATTAGGGTGAACCACCCCAAAATCCCTGCATATATTTTGTGACAGTAGCTTTCCTATGTATCCTATGCATGTCCTGGGTAAAGGTCCATTGTCTATATTGTCAGCAGTCTAACCACACACCAGGACACTGTTAGCCTGACCGCCAGTCCCAGCTCCAGGGGCCCCATCACACTAGTGGGTGAGCAGAAGGCTCACCCATGTCAATAGAGAAATTGTCAATAACCTATATAGGAAATAGCCTAAAAAGCAAATAAATAAGCACAACAAAGCAAGCACTAAAGCAATAAATAGCAATAAAACAAGCATTAAAGCACTACGTAATAAGAAGCAAGCCAAGCAAAAACACTTATTCCGAAGCATGCAACACTCAACTTCACTATACCTATTATACACCAATATGGAGCTCCTAAGGAGTACAATCACGAGAAACCTTTTTTTTTTTTTAGGTTTTCTTTGGTATTGATCCACAAGTTTGCGAAATATTAAATATTTAATTCAGAAGAGCCTTTCAAGAGATTGTCCTATAGCCAAGTAATTACCTCTAAAACATTATAAGAAAAAAACGAATAAGCTCTGCTTGGATTCAGTCAGCTTTGTCGGTCTTTATGCAAAGTTTGTGTCAGTCTTATGCAAAGTTTGATGGTGACAGGAACTTTTTGTTAATTTTTTTCCAATACCCTGATTTATACAGAATGGATGCTGCAATGAATCGTGTTTTTTTTGAAAAATGCTTTTATTTTTCTCAAGAAAAGTGCTCAAAAATACTTTCTGAAGTGGTTTCTGCCAAAATTAAGTGCAACCCACCTTTGGACTCCAGAGGATTTAAACTTTTTGACGTTACGAATATTGCTATCAGATCTGTTAAACGTTTGACGTTATAATATTGTAATCAGATAATGGTAGAGAATACAGTCAATCAGGTCATATCCAAAATTTGTGCTATGTCAAATTTTTGATTAATATTGTTTTCTTTTCTTCTCATTAAAAATGTACTTTGTGTTTTACGTTCTTAGTCATTCCTCCCAGAAAGAGCGGCGAAAAATCTATCGCGACTGAATTACAGAAACTACTACTACTAACAACTCGCTGCACCACCAAGCCGCCTGAGGCCAACACAGCCACATACGCTCCTCCTCTATCCCAGTTAACTCAAATCCTCCCTCTTCACCCTCCCAGGAAGTTCCTGTTTCCTTTAAATCTTTCTTTATGACATCCTTCCACCCCAACCGCGGAAAACCTGCTTTTCGTTTAGCCCTAGACGGTTGGCCAAAAAGGACAATCTTTGGCAATTTGTCATCTTTCATTTGCAGAATGTGAACTAGCCATCTCAACCTTTCTCTCATTATTCGCACAGCCTACTGTTTGAAATACGTTCAGTCAGCCGGGTACCCAGAACAATCCGCAGGCAGTTTCTCTGGAAAACATCTAGCAAATCTTCATCCGCTTTTCGGAGCGCCCACGCTTCAGAGCCATATTTGACATATTTGACTGCTGTCATCACTGTAGCTTCAAATATTCTAATTTTGGTTTGCAGACTTATCTTCCTGTTCTTATAAACTTTTTTTTAACTGTGAAAAACACCCTGAGCCTTGGTTATTCTACTTTTAACATTTTCACTGCTCCCACCGTCTTTACTTATAATTCTACTAAGGTAAGTGAAGCTGTCCACCTGATCAATCCTTTCGTTACACAACGTCACCTTTTCAACTTCACTTGTTCCTAGCCTTCGTGACTTAGGCTTCTTAACATCTATTTTCATGCCTATTCTAACACCCTGAATTCACAAAACCTCTAAAAGTTCATTCATTTGGCTCACACTTTTATGTAGGATGGTTAAATCATCAGCATAATCTAGGTCCGGAAAGTTCTCCTCCCAATTTGATTCCATCGTCTCCCATTGCTTTCCTGTGCTTCTTAAGACAAAATCCATCAAAATGATCCATATAAAAGGGGATAGAACACAACCCTGCAGAACTCCTGATTTAATACAAAACCAGCTGCTAACCTCATTTCCTACCTTAACCGTAGCAGTGTTATATTCGTATATAGCACTAATCACTTAAATGTATTTGTCTGGTATACCATACAAGGATAAGACCTTTGCTAAAGTTTTTCTCTCAACAGAATTGAATGCTTGCTCATAATCCATAAAACTGAGGACCAAAGGTGTTTGATAACTCAGGTACTTCTCAATTATTAACCTAAGAGTGAAGATTTGGTCGACACATCCTCTATCTTTTCTAAAACCGCACTTTTCCTCTCTTAAAACTTCATCCACAGCATCTCTCAGTCTAAAAAGTATCATATTACTAAGTAGTTTGCTACCTACAGAGACCAAACTAATGCCTCGATAATTATTACACTCACTCTTATCACCTACAGTGGTTTCATTATGGTTTTCCTGAAATCGGTAGGTACTTCGCGTTTTTCGAAAATCATATTCATAATCTTCAGCAACTTATTTCTAACCTCAGAGCCGCCATTAAAAAAAAACTCATTTACCACACTGTCAGCACCTAGAGCCTTATTATTTTTTAATCCTTTTAGTACTGTCACTAATTCTTCCTCACAAAAAAATCTTCCTTTACATCTAAAGTACCACAAAATTTTTCATTCTCCTCTATATCTTTTCCAGTAACTGTATCCCGGTTTAGCAAATTCTCAAAAATTTTTGCCTATCTCTCTTTAACTCTTTCATTATCACTAATTGTGGCCCCGTTCTTATCTTTAACTGGACATGTCCAGACTGACTACTCCCTCTAAATTTATAAACATGCCAGTACAATATTTTACTATTATGCCGTCTAGCTGCATCTTCTAGATCCGCGGCAATTTAATCCATAACCTCCACTTCACCCCTCCTTAGTTCATATTTTAATGCTTTCTCCACTTTCTTTACATTCCTTTTGTCATTGTATGATCTATCACTAAGATAATTCTTGTACAAGCCGCTTCTTTTACAGAAAAGAAAAGGAAATATAAATCTCAGAAATGCCCAACATTCACTATTAGTGTATGATGAATGTCGACATTTCCTGGTGAAAGTCAGAAATAATAATATTTAACAAATATTTTGGAAATACACCAAAGGACTATGTTTTTGTTGAAATTCACCAGTGAGTGTCGATAGTCACCAGATTTCGGACATTCACAGTAACATATATATATATATATAAATATATTTTGGTCACACGCATACACTTTATATTATGCACTCTGTAATCATATTTATTTTTTTAGTGTCTTCAGATTTGGCATGTAACATCACATCTTTTCACAAAAGTGTTGACTGACAAAACTGATTCTATGACGGAACAATTACTAACCCAAATCATGTTCAATGTTCTGATGCTAATATTGTAGAATAGGACGGTAATACATGAGATGGTAGTCAGGTGTCGAAAGAAACGAGCATTACTCATCCTTGCACTGTGTTCCATTGCTTGGATATGTTTAAGATTTCAGTCGCTTTACTGTAGTGAAAGGAAAGGAATGGAGATTTTGCGTGTGCTGGTAATATTTGTACTCATATATTTAAAGTTGGCCTATATTATAAAATGTTTGAGTTTGAAAATCTTTGAGTCACAACGTTTTTCTTTTTACAAGTAGAAGTAGTGTTTTTGTTTCGTAGGGAAATTTTTTAAGGGGGGGTCCTACCGATTGACTTCGTTTTTGCCAAAACTTTAATTGGAAAATTCCTGGGCTTGGGAAGAGGAGTTGAAAAAAGAAGTAACAAAAAATGTTATGTCCCCTTCCCTAACTGTAAAAGTCTACGCCTGCTGCGTCATTGGTGCTATACTGAAAACTATTTGTGTATAGGAAAAAACTAATATAATCAAACTGAATGTTGAATATATAATGATATTAATTGATGAAAGCTCGTCAGCTCAAGATTTCATTTAATAATATTAATAATATACTGCGATAAAAAGTCTTTCGCTTCTATTTCACTCCAGTTTTATTTTTAATTTCAATGTTATAATAACTACAAAAGAAAGTATTTGCAATATAATTCGTTTTTAGTAAAGTACCTTTTATAATTAGGCTTTAAACTTTAAACTCTTGTTTGTAGTGATTTTCGTTCGTTTTAATCTTGACTTTCAGTTTCAATTTAAGTTTTCCTTGTTTTAAGATTTATTTATTCATTTATATAGTATTTGTTGTATGTTTTTTTTCGATGATTGCTTATTCAATTTCTGTACGTTTCGGGTTTCATTTATTCTTTAATAGTAATTTATGGTTGTTTTGGATTTGAATTATTATAGGAATTTATTTCTTCTGATTTTAAGTTTAATATGGCCTTTACTTTTTGTATAAAAAACCTTTTTTTAAAACTTTTAAAACCTTTTTTTCCGTAATTGTTTTTTAAAGTAATATCTAGTATATGAACAAGGTTGCTAGCGTGACATTACCCTAGTTTGCCCTATTACATTACCATAGTGACATTAACCTAATTTAAAGTTGTAATACAAAAATACTAGGTTGTAATTATCATTGCAGCTGATATCCAACTAGTTATAATACAAAAATAGTTATAATAGAAAAATACTAGGTTGTAATCATCATTGCAGTTGGTATCAAAATACTTATAATACAAAAATACTAGGTTGTGATTATCATTGCAGCTGATATCCAAATAGTTATAATACAAAAATAGAAAAATACTAGGTTGTGATTATCATTGCAGCTGGTATCCAAATAGTTATAATACAAAAATACTAGGTTGTAATTATCATTGCAGCTGACATCCGAATATTTATAATACAAAAATAGTTATAATTGAAAAATACTAGGTTGTAATCATCATTGCAGCTGGTATCAAAATACTTATAATACAAAAATACTAGGTTGTAATTATCATTGCAGCTGATATCCGAATAGTTATAATACAAAAATAGATATAATAGAAAAATACTAGGTTGTAATCATCATTGCAGTTGGTATCAAAATACTTATAATACAAAAATACTAGGTTGTAATTATCATTGCAGCTGATATCCAACTAGTTATAATACAAAAATAGTTATAATAGAAAAATACTAGGTTGTAATCATCATTGCAGTTGGTATCAAAATACTTATAATAAAAAAATACTAGGTTGTGTTTATCATTGCAGCTGATATCCAAATTGTTATAATACAAAAATAGAAACATACTAGGTTGTGATTATCATTGCAGCTGGTATCCAAATAGTTATAATACAAAAATACTAGGTTGTAATTATCATTGCAGCTGATATCCGAATAATTATAATGCAAAAATAGTTATAATAGAAAAATACTAGGTTGTAATCATCATTGCAGCTGGTATCAAAATACTTATAATACAAAAATACTAGGTTGTAATATCATTGCAGCTGATATCCGAATAGTTATAATACAAAAATAGTAGTAATAGAAAAATACTAGGTTGTAATCATCATTGCAGTTGGTATCAAAATACTTATAATACAAAAATACTAGGTTGTGATTATCATTGCAGCTGATATCCAAATAGTTATAATACAAAAATAGAAAAATACTAGGTTGTGATTATCATTGCAGCTGGTATCCAAATAGTTATAATACAAAAATACTAGGTTGTAATTATCATTGCAGCTGATATCCGAATAGTTATAATACAAAAATAGTTCTAATAGAAAAATACTAGGTTGTAATCATCATTGCAGTTGGTATCAAAATACTTATAATACAAAAATACTAGGTTGTGATTATCATTGCAGCTGATATCCAGTTAGTTATAATACAAAAATAGAAAAATACTAGTTTGTGATTATCATTGCAGCTGGTATCCAAATAGTTATAATACAAAAATACTAGGTTGTAATTATCATTGCAGCTGATATCCGAATAGTTATAATACAAAAATAGTTATAATTGAAAAATACTAGGTTGTAATCATCATTGCAGCTGGTATCAAAATACTTATAATACAAAAATACTAGGTTGTAATTATCATTGCAGCTGATATCCGAATAGTTATAATACAAAAATAGAAAAATACTAGGTTGTGATTATCATTGCAGCTGGTATCCAAATAGTTATAATACAAAAAAACCAGGTTGTAAATATCATTGCAGCTGATATCCGAATAGTTATAATACAAAAATAGTTGTAATAAAAAAATACTAGGTTGTAATCATCATTGCAGTTGGTATCAAAATACTTATAATACAAAAATACTAGGTTGTGATTATCATTGCAGCTGATATCCAAATAGTTATAATACAAAAATAGAAAAATACGAGGTTGTGATTATCATTGCAGCTGATATCCAAATAGTTATAATACAAAAATACTAGGTTGTAATTATCATTGCAGCTGACATCAGAATAGTTATAATTGAAAAATACTAGGTTGTAATCATCATTGCAGCTGGTATCAAAATACTTATAATACAAAAATACTAGGTTGTAATTATCATTGCAGCTGATATCCGAATAGTTATAATACAAAAATATTTATAATAGAAAAATACTAGGTTGTAATCATC
This sequence comes from Artemia sp. Qi Xiang Cuo, assembly GCF_049724085.1. Classification (NCBI taxonomy): domain Eukaryota; kingdom Metazoa; phylum Arthropoda; class Branchiopoda; order Anostraca; family Artemiidae; genus Artemia; species Artemia sp. Qi Xiang Cuo. The sequence continues at coordinate 24,060,276 of NC_142803.1, read as the reverse complement.
ATTGCAGCTGGTATCCAAATAGTTATAATACAAAAATACTGGGATATGATTATCATTGCAGCTGATATCCAAATTATGTAATTCTGGCTTGAAGATGGCTCAAGAGAAACACAAAATTAACTGTCAAGGTTAATTAATTATCTAGTTAATAAGTGCGTCTTAAAACTAAGACTCCTCAGTAAGATAAGCAAGACTTGTCAATACCCTTCCTCAGAGTTTCTGCTATAGTCATTTCGTTTTTTTCCTAAATATTCCGAAAGTAGGTCAATTTCCTAATTATTTTTTGATTTTTCTAATTTATGAACTGGCTGATTTTATATCACTTAATCCATCATGCTTATGTTTCTCCTAGCTCATTGCTTAAAAAAATACATCAACGACAGTACAGAATGAGATAAAGATTTACTACGCACCTTATCTATTTGACCAATTCAAACAAACTAAATTAGAAAGCCAGGTGCTGTTGTTTTTTGTAGAATCTTTGAGGCAATGAAGTTCATGTCAATTTCGCTTAGCTAATTGCAAGTGCATTTCTTTCGTGTTGGATTTGTTTTTATGTCTTTAATTTAAGTGATACAAGGGTATCAATTCACGGAAAAATAGGGGAGGGCAAAATGTATTTTTCAGTATCAAGGGGACGGAGCAAAATGTCTTTTTTTTGCTATTTTTAATGATGTTTTTTCTCTGCAAGCTCTTTAAAGCTCAAACTCCAAAGTCCGACTCCTATATAGTAATGTCCTCTCTGTACTAATGTATAGATGCAAAACATGAGCATTGACAAAATAGCTTGAAAAATGAATACAAGGTTTCGAAAACAATTGCCTCTGGGGTATTCTGGGTATGCGCTGCTCTGACAGGATTACAAACACCTTCTTATGTGAAAAAACGAAGCGACATTGATATCTCAGAGAATTCGAGGTAGTAGATGGCGGTATTGGGGCCACACGGGCGATGGCGGGGTCCCTAATGATATTTGGTGTTGGTTTTCCCCTGGCATTAGAATACATGGACGGCCAAAAGCGTCGCTTGGCGGATGCCTAGAGAGGGAGGCTTAACTGGTGGGTAGATCTATGCTTCACCTGTGGCCGCTCTTCAGAGGTCGTCGTGTAGAGGCACCGTTGTCGCCTCATGCGCCAACCGGCATGAGAGGAACTAAGTCTAAGTAAGAAGTAAGTCTTTAACTAAAATTCCCAAAAGTCCCTTTTTAATGAAAATATCCCTAAAGAAGGTATTTTTCAAAATCTAGGGGGGATCTAAGGGGCATAAATTCCCTACCCTCTCCCTAATCGACGCCACTACTTGTATAATAAGGGTAATTTAGGACAGTTGGTGTCTGAATCAAGGCATTTTTGTAGTTGGGTAGGATCTTTGCTTTAAGAATACGTTCGAGCACCGCAAATCCGACTTGTCTGGCTAAGTACCAGATGTAATTTGTAAAAGATAGCAAAAAAATAAAAAATTATCCGGCAACCTGTTAATTGAAATGCTATGGACAAACAGGCGAATTTCAGCAATAACAACATGTTCTTCACTGTAAACATAGCTTGTTTACAAATCCCCTAAGGTGTGCCACATTTTGCAATTACTGTCCTTTCGTGTTGTCTTCATATAATCCCATAATTTTTTTTTCCATTTTTGAAAAAATTGAAATTCTTGTTTGCATATGGTGTGACTACCATTTACCATTTCATCAAAATTTTTCAAAATCTCAAATTTTGAAAAATTACGATTTACCATTTAATTCTTACCATTTCAAGTGTTAACCCTCCTAACGTTTAACGTCATAACGTCTTGTTAAACACTAGGGATAAGTAATCGGGCTTGTCGGATAAGTATTCGTGGAATGCCTGGTCGCACAGTAGAGGATTTTTTTTATTTAGGAGTTCTGATTATTAGATATTAAAAAATAATTAAAATAATTAATCTGTTTATGAGAATATAAAATTGCAGTTTACCGGATGGTGTATTCGCCTTGCCAGGAGAAAACGCCAAGCTCTTTCTAAAAAAAAAAAAAAAAAAAAAAAAAAAAAAAAAAAAAAAAAATCATTTAGCAGTATTATAGTGGCGAAAGGTAATACCATTCCAAGGAAAATTTTGAGACTAAAAATCTTGTCTACCTATTCAGTATTATATTGTACATTATTACGCAAAGGTCCAATCATAAGAAGGGAAGATCGAATTAGAATGTTTTGAAACAAGGGGATGGAAACCAGATTTTATGGCCACTTTCTTACAGGCAGGGGAGAGCCGTGAGGCAATTTTTGGTGGGCGAGTTTGCTTGGAACTGTATTGTGTTTTTGGTGTTTTGACCTCTCTTCTTCCCCTATTACACTAAGATAATAATCTGATTCCCTAACTTTCATGCCTAATTATCATCTCGCATACGGTAAGATTGTCGAAAATTCACATAGACTTCCATAGGATTTTTCATTAGAACTTGAAACATTTGGAAATATCTGACAAAAAAAGGAGTTATTCCCCCCTCCTCCTGCTCTCTATCCGGCTGGTTGAGCCATTGAAATATTATTCACAATACAATAAAATCGATTCATGAAGGCAGTTTGAAGAAAATTACCAACAAAATCCCACAATCGACTATTATATGATACTTTTTTTTTCTAGTGCTCAGAATATCAGAAAAACCGGACATCTGGAAACATGTGTGAAGTCATTTGCCAAGAAGATATACATTTAACCTGCAATGGCTTTCATGGTGGAAAATCAGTAGTACTAAAGGCCCAAACAGGCTCGAATATTTTTATCATAAAATCATCTACTTCTTCTCTACATGATGTTGAAGCTTGGAATCCTGATTTTGATCAATATGATCTACTTGCTACTCTAGAAGCAAAATTACGAATTGATTTTCCAGGTAGCTCTACAGAACAAATATTTGATTATTTTCACGCATATGATCTCACTTCTCCTGTGATACGTAACGATCTGTGGAATCTAGCTAATGATCATGAATTTGTTTTGTCGTTAATGCTTGAAACATTAGAATTATTTCCACGTATATTAGGTCATTGTGGGACCCTTTTTGTTGTAGAATATGTAGATACGCTCAATAATTTTAAATACATTAATTCTAGTATAGCAATAGCTAAGAAAATTGCGGAATTTTTGATACGTGTTAGAGATGATACTGAAAAATTGTATTTGTGCGATGTAAAACCTAGTCATTTTGGGGAATCTCTAAATGGAATATGGAAATATGTTGATTTAGATGCAGTCTTGTCCTATGACATGTTAGCCCGAAATGTAAAACTTCGCTCAGGCTGTAGTACAGACTTAGATTGCAGTTATTTTGACTGTGTTTTTTTATGCAATAAAAATACAAAGCAGTGTGGTAAGAGTTTGATTACCACAAATGTACAAGTTATTTGTAAAAATATTTTTATAGGTGGTTTTTGGTTTGGGGGAGGTTTGCTGGAAATGCATAAATCTAAGTCAATAAGGGATATATTGTTGCGGTGCATAAATGATAGCACTTTTACTGAAGAAGATCTTATTAATGCTTTAAGTATGGTTGAAGGTTGAGATTATAAACTTACCATCCTTTTTTATTATTTTAATCGCCTGAATCGAAGAATACGGGTAACCTAATAGAGTGGGAACTGGCGCTAGTGTTGAAGAAAAAAACTATCAACGCCATCTAATGTTGGCAATACTTAGACATTTTTTCTAGTGTAATCAATGAGAATAAGTACCGTAATTTAATTAGTTTAATTGGTAAAATTGGGGTGGCAAGAAGTGTCAGTTCCTGATAAAAAACTATTACAAAGTTTGAAAACTATCAAATATTGCCTAATAGTTGATGGCGAGGATACTCTGGTCTGAATCATGAAAGAATGATTACTTTTTCACATGTGTGTTATTAATTCTGTATGAACTGGAGAATATTAATAAATCAAACCTGTCACAAGTTATAAGGATGTAAATCACAACATCACTTATCGCTTAAATCCAATTGTGACGAATGGCTTCCAAAAATAGACAAGAAGAAAGCATTCAAAGCTGGTGAATACTCTAAAGTGAACTGCCAAACCTCTGGTCCTATAACAGTGCGTTGCGAAATAACTATTATAATAAAGTATATAATATTATAATATATAATAATATATGTATAAAATTGTAATAAAATTTCTAACAAAATTTAAAATCTTAGTTCGTCGTGGTGTAGCTTGTCTTTCTGCTCTTAGAATGCACCCTTTTAATTTTATTTTTACGTTTCTTCTTATTTTTATTTTTCTTTTATTTTTACGTTTCTTTTGTTTATTTTAATTACTGTTTTTGGATTGGCAAGGAGTTGGGACATGATATTTTTATTTTATTGTCAAAAGTATGTCCTAGTTTTACGCATGGAATTGCTTTACTTGGGTTGGAATTAGACGTACTATTTTTGATGGTCTTATAATTTAGAAAGGTGGAAAGATATTTTGTATCTGTATTGATCATTAATTAGCTGGCAACTGGAGGAAATAAACTAAAGATTAATAAGCTGTTTATATACTGGTAATTTTACCTAAGGAGTTTTTTCATTATGGACATTCAAATTGAATATTTTTGAATTTTTGTGTAGTAAAATATGCCGAAACTATTAAGTACCAAATAACAACAATGATTGAGTATATATATTTTTTTGCTTTAAGTAATCCCCATGATTTTGTTCCTTTTTTTCTATAAATTTTTAATTTGAACTTGTTTTGTCTCGGTATGGTTATTGATTAAGTATTTTGATAGTGAAAGCCATCACGTTCATAGTATGAAAATAGATAAAGAATAACAGAAAATGGTAATAGAAAAATAGGTGAAACATTTACAGATATGCATTAATAATAGGTCAAATATAAATAAATTTAGATAGAATAAAAAATCAAAATAGATAAAAAAAAATAAAAGAAAAATGGTAATAGAAAAATAGGTGAATTATTTACAGATATGCATTAATAATATGTCAAAAATAAATAAATTTAGATAGAATAAAAAATCAAAATAGATAAAAAATAACAGAAAAATGGTAATAGAAAAATAGCTGAAACACTTAAAGATATGCATTAATAATAGGTCAAAAATAATTAAATTTAGATAGAATAAAAAATCAAAATTGATAAAAAATAACAGAAAAATGGTAATAGAAAAATAGCTGAAATATTTACAGATATGCATTAATAATAGGTCAAAAATGAATAAATTTAGATTGAATAAAAAATCAAAATAGATAAAAAAATAACAGAAAAATGGTAATAGAAAAATAGCTGAAACATTTACAGATATGCATTAATAATAGGTCAAAAATAAATAAATTTAGATAGAATAAAAACTCAAAATAGATAAAAAAAATAACAGAAAATGGAAATAGAAAAATAGCTGAAACATTTACAGATATGCATTAATAATAGGTCAAAAATAAATTAATTTAGATAGAATAAAAAATCGAAATAGATAAAAAAATTACAGAAAAATGGTAATAGAAAAATAGCTGAAACATTTACAGATATGCATTAATAATATGTAAAAAATAAATAAATTTAGATAGAATAAAAAATCAAAATAGATACACAAATAATAGAAAAATGGTAATAGAAAAATAGGTGAAACATTTACAGATGTGCATTAAATGCATTAATAATAGGTAAAAAATAAATAAATTTAGATAGGATAAAAAATCAAAATAGACAAAAAATAACAGAAAAATGGTAATAGAAAAAATAGGTGAAACATTTACAGATATGCATTAATAATAGGTAAAAAATAAATAAATTTAGATAGAATAAAAAATCAAAAATAGATAAAAAAAAAACAGAAAAATGGCAATAAAAAAATAGTTGAAATATTTACAGATATGCATTAATAATAGGTAAAAAAAATAAATTTAGATAGAATTAAAAAATCAAAATAGATAAAACAAAACGGTAGCTCCGCTTGTTTCCTATTTCTGCTTTACTGACTGTTAATGCAAATCTTGAACATACCAGCGAAATTTTTAAAGATTAAGAATCATATATTTTCTCAATGACGGCCGAAACTAAGAATTCATTTTTAGCATTTTTTGCCGAAACGCTATAGTTTTTGGTGATTTTTCGGGGTCTTGTTGTGGATTCACCAGTGGAAGCATCTTTGGGACGACTACAAATTTGATGGCAATATGGTTTTTATGGAAGTTATTCATTTTCAAAATTTTCAGTGCATGCATATTTATGGTCAAAACTATTCTTTTAGGTGTCTTTAACTGGTATGTGACGTTATGTTGTCATGATCACAATATTTTTATTCATAAATTGTATTTAGAAAAGTATCACAGTAACTTGTCCTGTTCATATTTGTATTTCTAGTTTTTAAAAAATGGGTATTAATGCTCGGCTCTTGAAAAGGAAACGGCTCTTGAAAAGGATAGGCATTAAATATATAGTTGGCACATTACACATTTTGAACATTACATTTTTGAACACATTACACATTTTGAACACAACTATACATAAAAATATAGTTGGCACATTTTGAAGTTGTTTCAACTATGTTTTACTCCTCCCTCCCCCCTAATTGCAAATATATAGCCCAAATTATATATTTCCCATTTGTTTTTCCTCTCCGTTGATTCAATTTATGGCTGTTAAGTTGAAACGAGAACGATTCTTGGCAAATGCATGAGAAATATATAATTTAGGCTATATATTTGCACGTTAGGGGCGGGGATGAGGGGTGAATAATAGTGAAAGTGGCTTCAAAATGTGTTAACTTTAATTTTTCTGCATAGTATGAACTAAGAATTGTTTTCTCAGGATGTTTCCTCCTCAAGAGGCCCAGTTGTGCATTATTGTGCTTCTTTTTTTCAAAACTATTGTATTTTTTGTGTGTTAGAAATGATGTAATGTTAAATTAGTTCCTGAAATAGTTTTGTTTTGATTTTATTATGAATCTCAACCAGGTTTTGCGTCCATTGTTTTTAGTAACTTGCTTGGACGTGAGGAATTCCGCTCCCCAGTAAAGCCGGAAGATATTCTTCTTCTAATATCTTGAACAAAATCTCAAAACACAAAAAAAAACTAATATGGGGCCAAAAATTCCTGTTTCAGATAGATCTCGTCCACATATAGGGTTGACCCCCAACACCCCCCCCCCCCCCACACCCCCTCGAAGTTTCTGCCCTGTTTAGTACCCACACCAGTTGCTATTTGTAGTTATACGTTGTTGCATTAATTTTAAAACAAGGATTTGTTTTCAGCTATATTTAGAAAACACCTTTTCCTTTCCAATAGCCCCCATTTCTCTCTCGAAGTTGTAGGTCTGTGAACCTAATGTGTTTATAATCGGCTCCTAATTTTAGAAATACCAGTTATCATTTATTTCTAAATATCCGGGTTTTAACGATGTTTTTTATTCCATTTTATTTCTTGTTAATTAGAAAGTTTCATTGTATGAATTGCCCTTATTGCTTTTGTGTTTTTATTTTGTGTATTTTAGTCTGAAAATAAGGCATTCCGAAAAAAAATCCCGTTCATCTGTCTTCCATCAAATATAGCTGTATCGTTTAAGCTAGAGGTCATTCGTTCCAAAATATACCCCATTTTTATATTTTTTTCACCTTTTTATTACTTCCTTGTTTTTACACCTTTTATTACAATCTTTTCTGTTCGTTATTCAATTTTTTATAAAGTTCATTTTGTAACGTGTTACTTCATTAACTCGGTGTACTGCTGTTCGAATAATTTATTTTTAAATAGTTTACTTTATAAACAGGTTTACAGACTCTGAATGTGGGTATAGATAATATAAGGCTAGGGCTTCTGACCTGGTACGTGTTATGAGTAGTTTCTACGATAGGGAAAAGAGTAAGTAATAATGCGGAATGAGAGGTTTTTCTGAAGACAGATATAAAGACAGTAGAGTCAAAAGTGACTGGAGGGCAACCAAGCCTCTCTAACGTCCCATTTTCCACACGGGTATCCAATACAAATTTGAGACAGCGGTTTTGATCTGCAGAGCAGAAAGGTCCAATGACTAAGCCTATGGGGAAACAATTTATCCCTTGTTTAAAGTACCAAGGACACCAAAATGAAAACATATTTAGCCCTCTTGATCTATTTTAGGTCTAGTCATACCTGAAAATCCGGGTTTCCTACGAGTTTTCGTTTAGCTGCTATAAGCAGCTCATAGCAGCAAGCATAGCTCAAGCAGTTCATGGTATTTGTTTCATAGGTAAAACAATAGTAAAGAGCGAGGCTGGCACAATGTTAAATAGTTTATTCTTCCTAACCGATGTACTTCGTATTGAAGAAGTTGTAGAAACTTCGAAAGGAGTTCATTCGATTGAAAATTGAAAGTTGTAGTGCCCTTTTTAAGATTCAAAAGTGATTGGAGGGCAACCGGCCGCCTCCCACGCCGATCAATTCCCCAAACACATTCAATCAAAATTTCAAAATAGGAATTTTGCTCGGCATTGTTGAAAAGTCCAATAAATAGGTCTTTTGGGATGTCAACCCCCCTTCCCCCCACAGCTGTCGGGGCAAGGTATATAAGCTATGCATTTCGCCCAATGTTTACATATAGTATTTGCTATTGAGCTTTAACCTTTATTGTTTGACCTTTAGTGTCCAAATAAGCAAAGGGCATTCAGGTGAACCTTTCAGACAATATAGAGAGGAGTGTTGAACTAAATCAAAACACGTTATGTACATACGGGTTGTCAAAAGGGCGTAACTTGGGAATGACTGAGTATATTAATTTGGAATTTTCAGGAAATAATAACGATGATGAGCAATTATCCAAAAGCCAATATTTGCACGATGCTGCTACCGCCACTACAATGACTGTAGCGAGTACTACCAAGGCTGGGGACATTCAAGTGAAAATTTGAGGAAATGTTGAGGGGAAAATTGAACTAAATCAGAACATACTATGTGCATACGGATTGTCAAAAGGGCGTATCGGTATTGCTTTTGGAACAGCTTAGCGTATAAAGTTGAAACTTCCAGGGCATCATAAGAGGGATGTTCAAGTGGCCAAAAGGCAACGTGTGCATACTACTACTACTATTAATATGGCTGCTACTAATAAACCACTACTAATACTAGTACTATTACCACCGCTTCTATGATACTAGTACTCTGAAGACTAAGGGTATTATTATGAAAACTTAAGAAAATACAGAGGGGAAAATTCAACTAAATCAAAAAACACCATGCGCATGCAGATTGTCAAAAGGTCGCATCTCTGGAATGAATATTGGACTTAAGTTTGAAATTTCAGGAAATGCCTAAAGGAGAAGATCAATTGACTAAAAGGTGATATATGTACTCCACTACTAACACTACTACCACTGCTGCTGCTACGACTACTCTAACCACAGCTTCTATTGCAACTACTACTAATGCTAAGAGTATTAAAAGGAAAATTTCAGGAAGTGTCAAGAGGGAAGTTCAACTAAAATAAAACACCCTATGGATATACAGGTTATCAAAAGGGCATATCGGCAATATCATTGCAATGGCTAATTGTATTAAGTTGAAACCTCCAGGGCTTGATGAGGGAGATGTTCAACTGACCAAAAGTCACCATTTTAATGCTACTGGTACTAGATCTAGTACTGTTAACACCACTAGTAGTCCTACATCTAATTTTACAACTACTACTGTGACTATTTATGTAACTATGGCTAAGTACACGAAGGTAAAATTAACAGGGAATATTAAGGAGGGAAGTTGAAAATCACATAAGGCAGTGTGCGTGTAGGGTGTCAAACGGGCATATCAGCAATATCTTAGGAACGGCTTTGTGCATGAAGTTAAAACTTGCATGGCTTGTTATTGGGGATGTTGGACTAACCAAGAGGCAATATTTGCATCCTGCTACTATTACTACTATTACTACTACTACAAAAGATATGGCTACCACTAATTCTATTGCTACTACTATTATTAATGGTACTACTGCTTCTAAAGCTAAAGGTATTAAGGCGAAATTTTTGTGGAATGCTGAACTTAATCAAAACACACTATACGCATACAGGTTGTATGCCCCAGGAACGGTTTATGGTATTAAGTTGAAACTTTGAGCTTGTATTGAGGGGCATGTTAAAAAAAAAGAAAAACTGAAAGTTGCTTTATGTATACTGCTACTAATGCTTGTGCTACTACTACAACTGTTGCTACTACTGAATATAAGGGTACTAAAGTGAAGCTTTCAAAGAATTTTAATGGATGTTGAACTAAATCGAAACGAACTGTGAGCATGTAGTCTGTCCAAAGGGTTTAACGGTAATATCTCTGGAATAGCTCACATTATTAAGTTGGAGCTTTCAGGGTATGTTGTGGCAGGCTTTGAACTAACTAAAAGGCACTATATGTATACTACTAACACTGCTACTACGATTGCTGTAGCTAATGAGGCTAAGTTTATTAAGGTTCAATCAGACGTTGTGGATTTTCTCGAAATCCTTAAGGGGTGAAAGGATTCTTATGAGGTTTTCCTGAAAGGATGATAGGATTTTTGAGTTGAAATTTTTCTAACTTGTAAAAACCATGTCTGAACGAAATTCCTTTCAATCTTTGAGGATTTCCTTTCAACCTTATAGGAAATTCATATGCGTCTGATTGAACATTTCAGATGAAACTCTTAGGGAACTTCAGCGTAAAGAGGGAGGCGTTGAGGAGGGGAAAGCCTTATAGGAAAATAATATGCGTCTGATTGAACATTTAAGATGAAACTTTTAGGGAATGTTTCTGGTGGCGGTGGTGGTGGGGGGGGGCGGGTCAATTAAACAAGAAAAACTGTATACATATATGTTTTTAAAAAGGCATATAAGTAATATCATAGGCAGCACAGCGCTATCTTAGAAACTTTCAAAGGAGCTCATTCGATTAGTTTTGAAAAGTTCTAGTGCCCTTTTTAAGATGCAAAAGAAACTGGAAAGCAAGAAACCCCTTCCCAAGCACACTAGTTCTCCAAAGACATCCAATACAAATTTTGAGATAACCGTTTTGTTCAGTATAGTTGAAAGGTTCAGTAACTATGTTTTTGGGGATACTGTGGATTTTGCCCCCCCACAACCCAGAGAAAGGGCTGTAAGTTATACAATTTGCCACTTGTTTGTATATAACATCGGTTTCAAACAGTTCGTGGTAACGAACTGTAAGGAGCGACCCGGCTCGATAGTAACCGAAACCCTAAAAAAAGGAATTTTGATACCAATAGACACATCAAAAGAATCAGATTTTTATGCGGATTTCAAGTATTTAAGTTTTGTTAAGTTTAGTTTTACTCATCAAAAGTTACACACCTGAGAATATTGGCCTTTTTTTCGAAAAAAGTGGGAAACACCCTCTAAAAGTGATATAACCTTAATGAAAATCACACCATCAGATTCAGCATATCAGAGAACCCTGCTGTAGGCGTTTCCAGCTCTTATCTGCGAAAATGTGGAATTTTGTATTTTTTACCAGAAGAAAGATCACGGATGCGTGTTTTTTTGTTTTTTTTTTGTTGTTTTTTTTTCGTTTTCCCCAGGGGTGATCGTATCAACCCAGTAGTCCTAGAATATCATGGGAGGGCTCATCTGAATGGAAATTAAAAGTTCTAGTGCCCTTTTTAAGTGTAAAAAAATGGAGGGCAACTAGGCCCCCTCCCATGCTAATTTTTTCCCCAAAGTTACCTGGTAAAAATTTTGAGATAGCCATTTTGTTCAGCATGGTTGAAAAATATAAAAACTGTGTCTTTGAGGATGACTTAATCCCCACAGTCCCCGGGGGAAGGTTATGAACTTTCATAGTTCATAACTATGAAAGTTATGAACTTTACCCAGTGTTTACATATAATATTGGATATTGGGAAGTATACAGACGTTTTCAGGGGGATATTTTTTCTGGTAGTGGGGGGGGGTATGGATCGGGGGTAGTGTGAGAGGGTCTTTCCATGGGGGAAGGGACATTGCAATGAAGAGTGCTTCATTGCAAAAAGTTTTCGAACTGAAAACTTTTCAACATCAAAACTTCAAACGAACAGAAACTATAACTCATGTTATCGGGTTCGCCCCGTAGTCAATACCCCACTCTCTACGCTAAATTTGTTTAAGTACTTTCATACAAGGCCGTACCCAGAGGAGGGGGGGTTAGGAGGGTTTTATCCCCCCCCCCCCGAAATGCTTTTTTGACACGTGAAAAAGTAGCAAAAATGAATATAAACAAATTTTGTATGTGTTTTTTGAGTTTTTTGTGTGTAAAGCCCCCCCCCCCCGAAAAAAAATCTTTGAGTAAAACCCCCTCCGAAAAAAAATCCTCGGTACGGCCTTGCTTTCATAAGAGCTATTTATTCTAATTAACGGTCATTGTTATTAAGGGGTCATTCTTTAGGAATGGGAAAAAATTCGAAATTTAGCGTAAAGAGCGAGGTATTGACTGGGGGGTGAGCCCCCCTAATATAAGTAATGAAAATATACGAATATAGAAGTTCATTCCGTAAGTTAATTCGTAAATTACGTATATTTATTACTTATAAAATCGTTCGTTAATTAAATTAAACAACTTTTGAGGAAGCCTTTTAGCCAAAAAAAGCAAAATTAATATGCAAATTCCGTTTTAATTATTCATGTACGGTGAGCCAAAATCAAAACCTGCATTGATTTAAAAACGTTCAGAAATTAAATAAAAAAATAAGTTTTTATAACTGAAAGTAAGGAGCGACATTAAAACTTAAAACGAACAGAAATTATTTCGTATTTGAAAGGGACTGTCCCCTCCTAAACGCCTCGCTCTTTACGCTGAAGTTTGACTCTTTTTCACAACTCTATTTTTTAAAAGAATAAAAAAATTTAGCTTAAAGAGCGAGGCGTTGAGGAGGGGAGCCCCTTTCAAATACGGAATGATTTCTGTTCGTTTTAAGTTTTAATGTCGCTCCTAACTTTCAGTTAAAAAAACTTGTTTTTCTTATTCAATTTGGGAAAGACGGCGTGTTTAACCTTTAATGTTCAAAAAGAGAAAGTGCATTCAAGTAAAGCTTACAGAGGATGTTGAGGAAAGTTGAACTGAATCAAAACATGTTATGTGCATACTTTCATTTCATTTTCGTTACATTTATCTTATTTAAAAACAAAATACATAACTGACATAACATTCCTGCCAGGAAAGCACAAAAAATATGCTTGCCTAAGACAGGACATTAGGCTAACTAATATTAGTTAAAATCAAACAGAAACAACAAATTAACTGAACCTATCTTTAAGAAAAAAAGAGGAGAAAAGTAAACCAGTAAATAAATCAACCTATGGTTTCACTTTAAAGTTAAAAAAAAAGACAAAGAGAGAGAGAGAGAGCAATAGGGAACGAGAAGAAAAGGTAAAATAAAAATGGGGAGAAAACAAACCTAGAGGAGGACAGTACTGAACACTTTTTCTGTAATGAATCTTCGCTGCTCCCTTAAAGGATATTATATTTTGTGAATTCCGGATGTCTAAGGGGAGTGAATTACAAATCGTCGGTGCAAAAAATCTAATTAAAAAGAAGCTCTTTTCGTAGAGGGCGCTTCTCGGACTATGTCACAAGAATGTCATATATCGTAAGTGTCCAAATCTTGATTTTAATGTAAACAGATTTTGAAATGAAGGTGGAAGGAGGCTATTGAAATACTTGAAATAAAAATTTGCAATCTGGAAATCTCGAGTCTTGGATACATCAAATATACTGATGTCATCTGTGTGTTGAACAGCTGATATAATTTGAACTACCTTATTTTGGATGATTCGAACTCTTTTATAACAAGAAATGAAGTTAATTTCCCATATGGAGTGCCTGTAAGACAGATGGGGATGAAAAATAGAATAATAAATAATTTTAAGGATTTTGTTGGAGAAACGAAATTTAAGACGGCGGATGACTCCAAGGGACCTTGAAAATTTATTACCTACTAATTTTGCATGTTCTTTCCACGAAAGATTCTTGTCAAATAGAAATTAAAGATATCTACTGGTTTTTACTCTATTTATAACATTATTAGCTATTTTTAATTTTAGATCTGTTTCAATTGACAATATTCTAGAAAATAATACATAATTTGTCTTACTGTAATTCAGTGTTCAATAGTTCGAATCAGCCATGAGACAAATTCAGTGAGAGCTGTTTCCATTTTTGTAAACAAAAAAGGTAGGTCTTCACATGCATCAAAAAGAAGTGTATCTTCTGCAAAAAGTATTAGGTTGGCTTCAGACAAATAATATTTTACTTGGTCAACATAAATAAGAAAAAGTAGGGGTTCCAGTATTAACCTTTGTGGCACTCCACAGGGTATAAAATAGCACTCCGATGTTAGGTTTACAGTAGTATAGCTACTCTGCTACACTACTGTATCCATGGAGGGATACATTGACAATGGGAGCGGGTTTGTAATTTTATTTATTGAAAAATTAGAGGTTAACATTACTAAATTTAAAAGTGAATTTGCTTTAAGAGGCGGGCTGGGGAAGGGTAACTTTAAAATATATACTAGTAATTTAAAAGCTACTAAAGGTGTACAACGATTTCGTTTTGACAAAGGCTTGGAGTGTTTCAAATATTCCTTCCTTGTGCCAGGACATAAGCCCGAGGCAAATCAAGGAGTTAGTAAGAAAATGTTAGACGATTGGGCAGTCAATGGTGAGGAGGGTTCTGATTATCCAAAAGTAAATTTTAATTGTTCAAAGGGACATTACCTAGTTACGCTTAAGGGGATTGATATTTTTGAAATGGCAAATGAACATTTAAAAGTGGAATTACAGTTTTACAATTTGAGGAAGAGTATGAAGATGGGGGACTAAGTGATAAGAAAGGAGTAACCTATTCCGTAAGGTCGCTGTCCATTGACTCAGTGAAACACTGGGTATGGCTTCTCTACGAACCTGCCAAAGATCCTGAATCATTTGGTCATTTCTTTCCTATTCCACATACTAGCAGGGTTTTAAGTGAAGGTAAAAATTGTAATCAAGAGAAGACTTGTCATTACTGCCTAATGTGTCTGTCTAGGTTTTATACAGACTTAAAATTAAAAAATCATTTGAGACACTGCAAGTGTCATGGATACCAGTCTGTGGAAACAGTTACCAGTCTGTGGAAACAGTTTCAGGGGACAATACCACCTTGTGATTCAAAAGCTTTCAGAACACACTGTTGCAGATCAACAAGGTGACATTGGACATTGAGGCTGCTCTCAGGGATGTGTCGGAACCGTCAAATTTGAATCATGCGAAAAAACATGAAGACCATTGCGATCTCTTTTGCGCAAGTGCGGAGAGATTCATGTAATACCATGCAGTTGGTAGATTTTGTGAGCCGTTGGGTGGAAAAGATTGTGTTGGCACAGCTATGGTTGCTCTCATTAAAACAGCAAATGAGACAATTTCACGGCTGCGCCCTTCACATTATCCAATGAATCTATCACCAGAGGACGAGTTGGCTATTTAAAATAAAATAATTTGTTGGGTTTGCAAGAAAAAACTTAACGAGGGGGATGCGAAAACCCGTGTTAACGATAATTTATGCCAAGAGATTTCGTCAAGGGGAAGTAACTTTCGGGGGATTGCGCATAAATTGCGTAATTTAAATGTTAAGCAACAATAGTTTTTACCGGTTTACATGAAGACCATTGCGATCTCTTTTGCGCAAGCACGGAGAGATTCATGTAACACCATGCAGTTGGTAGATTTTTGTGAGCCGTTGGGTGGAAATCATTGTGTTGGCACAGCTATGGTTGCTCTCATTAAAACAGCAAATGAGAAAATTTCACGGCTGCGCCCTTCACATTATCCAATGAATCTATCACCAGAGGACGAGTTGGCTATTAAAAATAAAAAATTGGTTGGGTTTGCAAGAAAAAACTTAATGAGGGGGATGCGAAAATCGCGTGATAAAGATCATTTATGCCAAGAGAGTTCGTCAAGGGGAAGTAACTTTCGGGAGATTGTGCATAAATTGTGTAATTTAAATGTTAAGCAACAATAGTTTTTACCGGTTTTTATGCACAAATCAAACTATAATTTGAAATTCCTATTACCAGCGTTGGCACGCTTGCAGAAAGGTGAAGTTATTGATGGGTAGATGGTTCTTTTTCATATAACATTATACCGAAATCATCTGAAAAGTTGCCAGTCTTAGAATTTAAATAGAAAACAGTTGAGAATGGTAATACGTACTTGAAAAAAATGTTTTCCCTTGGTTCCTTTAGTTTTTTCCCTAAATATCTAAGTCAATTGATTCAAGTACAGAAAAGCAATGATTTCAATAATTTCTCCCTCCTCAAACAGCACTTTCCAGATGAGGAACAGTATGATTTATTAACTTGTAAGGGCATATACCCGTACGAGTACTACAGTTCTGCCTCGAAGCTAAGCGAGGAAAAATTATTGCCCATCGCGGAGTTTTATGATTCATTTCGCGATCGTAAATGCACCACTACTGATTATGAATTTGCCAAGAGGGTTTGGACAAAGGGAGGGTGTAAAAATGGGTAGGATTATTGTAAAATGTACCTGGCAAGTGATGTACTGACGTTGTTTGATATTGTCTGTAAAAACACGGACGAAAGTCATGAAGAATTTGTGTTGGATTTGGGGCATTATTTTTCCACTCCTCATTTGGTGATGGATTTAATTCTTAAAGTAAATGGAGTAGAAATAGATCTGATCGACATGGATAAGCACCTCTTTGTAGAGAGATCCATGCGGGGAGGGTATATTTTTCATGAGAACCGTATCCTTGAAACTGACCCGACTGGACAACGCACCAGTGAAAAGTCGGATTCTGTTTTCTTGGATATAAATTCCCTTTATCCGTTGGCAATGTCTCACTTTTACTTTCCGTGTGAGAATTATCAATGGCTTGACAATTGGTAATTGTCAAGTCAAACTGTTGAGGAAAATGGACCACAAGGATGGTTTTTTGAAATTGATGGTGAAATACCTCTGAAACTTCATGGCTCTGTAAAGGACTTTTGTTTTCCCCTGCATCAATAGACTGCCTAGGGACTCTTTGAATTCCTACAATTTATCATTAGTAGAAAATAAAGGCATGCTTTGGACATCTTCAAAACAAAAGCTTATTGCTCACCTGGAGCCAAAATGGAATATTGTTGTATACCACGTTCTTTTGCGGTGGATGATTGCCAATGGTTATAATGTAACAAAGATTCCTAGAATCCTCCAATTTGATCAGAAACCTTACATGAAGACATTTGTTGACACTTTTATCAACAAAAGCTCTCAAGCGAAAAAAGGTCGAAAAAGAGATATTTAAACTCATTTTAAATTCGGCCTTTGGTAAGATGCGCGAGTGTGCGAAACAGGAGTGATTGGGACGTTGTGACCGGCCCAAAAAATGTGCCCGAATCATTGCAGATCCAAACTTCACATCATTCACGATCATAGACTCTAATATGTTCCTACTAAATAGAAAGGAAAGAAATGTAATTTTAATTAAAAATATTGCCGCTGGCAGTTCCATTTTAAAAATTTCGAAGAAACTCATGTTGGAGTTTTATTACAATGTGTGTAAGCGCCAATGGCCGAGGGAGGGACAAGTTCAAGTTTATTATGGGGATACAGATTCATTATCATGTTAAAAGTTAATACCGATAATTTAGTGGAAGATTTGGAAAATGGAGAGAACATCAGCTCTCAGATGGATTAAACAAACTGGGATGAGTCTCGTAATCCGGAACTGGCGAAACGCCAGGCCCAAAATCAGTTGTTAAAATTAAAATCCGAAATGGAAGTGACTTGGTATTGCATGGTGTATTTCCCGGTCTGGAAGTGTACTTTCAAAAAGTTTACCGTTTTTTCGTCAGTAGCTAAACACTACCTTTTTTATCTAGTCGTTTATGTTTTATAAATTTTCCGTCAGAAGCTCAAAACGGAATTTTTGTATCTAGTTATTTTATTTTTTATAATTTTTCCGTCACAAGCCCGGCATTGTTCATTTTTTTATCTAGTCATTTATATTTATTTTTTTTTCATTGCGCAAAGTGGTAATTTAAAATGTTTATAAGTATTTATTTATTTATTATCACTGGCTGCCGTACCGCCCGCTCGCTGCCCTTGGCTCCTCTTGACCGCGGCTGCCGCCCTCTGGCCGCTGGGGCTCCCCCAGTGCCTATTTAAATGTAAATGTATATTCATGTGTTTATTTGGTAATGTTGTAAATATATTCCAGTGTTTTTTTTAATTGTTTGTATATATATATATATATATATATATATATATATATATATATATTTTTTTTTTTTTTTTTATTATATATATATATATATATATATATATATATATATATATATATATATATATATATATATATATATATATATATATATATATATATATATATATATATATATATATATATATATATATATATATATATATATATATATATATATGTGTGTGTGTGTGTGTGTGTGTGTGTGTGTGTGTGGGTGTGTGAATTAAAGAAACTATGTATTTTATTTTTGGAGCATTTATTCAACAGATTGAGGTTAGGTTAGGTTAGTTGCATTTTGACATTGGAAGAGTATGTATCAATTTAAAACACCCTTCAGATCATTTCTTTGCCGACCATCCATGTCTTGTAAAACAACACTTTTGACGAAAGTAATTCAAAACCGAGATAAAATGTTTTTCGAGAACCCGGAAAATATATATTATTGCTATAGTATATGGCAAGAATTTTGTGATAAAATAAAGAAGATTGATCCATCCATATAACTTATACAAGGAATTGACTTGTTTAACATTATTGCACCAAACTCTTGGCTTGTAGCGATAAAAAAAGGACTATGTTAATTGTGGTAATAAAGATTGACCTCGACAAATATAATATTATGA